>NC_053139.1:25577737-25667573 GCF_016808335.1 Panicum virgatum
TATGATACAATTCATCATGCTTCCTCTTTTTTCTTGGTTTGTCAATTCCTAGATAGGATGGAAAACACATCTGCCCAAGGATGCTTGGCTAGACATAAATCTTAAGTAAAGAGATGTGTAATTAAATTATCTTAGCATCTTCATGTTTATGGTACATGTTCTTATACTGAACAATGCAAGATGCGTCGGAATTTTGTTTTTGGTATCAGTTGAATTACTTCATTCTTGGTGCATACCCAATTTTTTAATACATCCAGGCACCGATCAAGCATCTGAGGAGTTAGAGCGTCCGCAATGGCTAGCTTAGCTAGCTAGATTTGACGTGGCAATGAAAAAGTAGGAGAGAGAGTAGTTACTAGCGACAAGCAAATAGCTAGTCTATTTCATGTGGCCTAAGAACATATGAGAGGAGCGTGCGGGTCCAATAGTATAAAATAGTTTTTTTTCATCTCTCACCACCATATCAGCAGACTATGTAGCTAGTACTAGCTATTTCCATTGCGGACGCCCTTAGGATTCCAAGAGCCACTGTGGCACGCATCATGCGCCATGGCTCGCCACCGAATTCCAAGATCGCCGGCGACGCGAAGGAGGCCGTGGACAACTGTGTCGCCGAGTTCAGCCCCGTCTTAATCCGAGCCCGTGGAGGAGTGCAGGCAGGACAGGCGCACCACCGTGACCGGCGACGACCTCATCCTCGCCTTGAGCAACCTCGGGTTCGACGACAGCGTCAGGTCCTGGCCTTGTACCTCCGCCGCTACCGTGAGATTGAGGGCACCAGGCCACGCGCCCGGCACACCTTGATGGTAGCGCTGGAGCACCCGACGGCCCCGGCGGTGGAGGCGGAGGTGCAGTCGCCGGCGCCGCCGTCGCCAGGTCTGGACCTGCAACTGGGCCCGCCACAGGTGCGTGACGTCACTGAGCTGGGCCCGCACGCCGATGTGTGCGCGGTGTGGCGTGCGGCCGATGCAGCGGCCGCAGCATGAACCTTGCAGGCGCCAACTGGTGTTGATGACGAGGACGAGGACGAGGAGTGACTGTGAACTGCCCTGTAGATGGCAGATTTGACTGGATTGCTCTTGAATCGGTGTGAACGATAATAAACATTTGTATATTTCCATTAGTGTTCGAATCCTTGCCGGTTTGCTTCCACCCTTGTTGGTTGTAATCATGGCTTGGATCTTTGTACCTTGGTTAATGAAATCTGCATCATACAACCATGGTCAGTCCGGTTGTAATCATTATATTGTTTGGATTTTGTTCATTGATCAACGAAAGCACACAGCTTGTTTCCTCTATGCAGACCACACGGCTGATGCTCTCTTCTCTTCCTCGTTCTTGCACAAGTAGGGAGGCGCGCCAGATCCGGTGTGGGAGGGAAACAAACCAATGGGATTTTGCTGGTTTCTTAGCGCCTCGGCACGAGCGTAGACTTGGTTTCTCCTCCAGAAAACGGTTTCTTCCTATTCTACTCATCTCTCTCTCTCTCCTCGATTATCTCTTGCCACGTCAGCAAAATATTATTTCACAAGCACGGAAAACTACAGCACGAAACCCATGTCCCAGGATCCTCGAGGCCCAACCAGGGTTTACCTTTTCGTTTTTTTTCCGAATCCCGCCGTTTGCCAGAAACAAAATTTCTTCGTTTTTTTTCCGATCCCGCCCGTTGCCGGAAACGAAAATTCGGCCGAAATTCGCTAATTCCGAACGGAAAGGGACCTCAAATTCAAAAAACGAAATTCCAATGAATTCCGACGAAAATTTCGGTGATTTCGACCGAAATTCGGTGATTTTCGACCGGAAAATTATGTAATTTGTGTTTTTCCTACTGTTCCCGAGGTCAAATGAAAAACTTTTGAATACCAACTTGTTCAGTTTTTCGAGATCTACAACTTTTGTTTTACGAACTTTTTCATTTGAGCAATGGTTGAAAGTTATTTAATTATTTCAAAACTACCATTAAAAGTCTTGTCATTTCATGTGAACAACTTCCATTTTCTCTCTTAGGCCTCAACTGGACTTTTATATTCTTTTATTGCGGATATGCCTATAAATTATTACAACACAATACATCCAAGTCTATTAGAATTATTACAATCCAAAGATACAACAGAGGCAAAGACATAGTCCATACTAAGTCCATGTAGCATATTCTCTGCATTAAATACAACAGAGTACACCAATTGTTATATATATTCATCATCTGACAAGGAAGCTTAATTTGTGTAACAATGTTAGAAATTATTCTGTTGACTGCGCATACATTGTAAAATAAGAAAACGAATCTAATCTGTCTCGGTAGTTTACCATCCTTGATAGGACAAAGATACTTTATTCATGCGTACAAGGCAAGCAACCTATATAGTACAAGCCTAGCAGTCAAATCTCCAGACAAACTTTTATTTTAAAGTGTGAGTTCGGTCATGAAAAACATATTAATAGCTGGTTAAAATTTTCAAGTTCTCAAATACTCCAATCTGTTTTACTCCTACTACTTGCCATCCTAAAATAATTATGGTCTCTCACAAATTTTGTCGCTAACTTTAAGGAAAAGCATGCATATAGATATTATTACAGGAAAAAAACAATTCACATGCATGATACGAACGGATTCATCGTCAGAGTTAATTCTACATTACTACAACTTCTCATGATTTCTGCGTATAGCTAGCAGAAGCGACATAATTAAAGAGTAAACGTGCGTGTGTATTGCACACCTGCCCATGTCATGTCCAAACCACAAGCAAATTCCTGACAAATAAAGAAGAAGCAGTTATGTGCGTATGAAATTGAATAGGTACCTCACCAACATCATGATAAACCAAGGTCTAGTTGAAGTCGAGGGGAGAAAACAAATTTTTGCACATGAAATGACGAGTCATTCAAATTACGGTTTCAAATGTTAATTTTAGCCTAGCAAATGATCTTAGATTTGAGTGTGTTCTAGTCCTATTTGCTTAGAAAAACACCTAGTTTTTTATCATATTTTTTTCCAATTTTTTATAATTTTTTTGAATTTTTGAATTTTTGAACACGAAATTTACCGAAATTCCGGTTCCCGGTAACTAGCAAAAACGAAAAAAATACCGAAATTTCGTCAGAAATTGTAACCTTGGGCCCAACCCAGTGCTCTGCTGGTACCTACCTCGGATTCCTCACCGTCTCCAGCATGGACTTTACATGCATTATTTATTTCTCATGAGTACTCATATTGATTACATGCATTCTCATGAGTCCAGGGTTTACCGGAAGTCTCTCTGTCACCCTCTTGAATGAGTTTTGGAGCCATGTATGTGCAACGAGGTCTGACCCCGGCCGGTGACAGCATGCTGCTAGTGCTCCAGGGGAAACTGCATGCAGCGCGTACGTGACGCCACTGTTGCCGTAGAGCGGCTGGCGTCGGAGGACGACATTGTCAAAGGTGGGTACAGACTGGACTTGCTTCTACTTCCACTGCGCCAGCAAAGCAATGTTAACCCAGGAAAGTTTTATTTGGACACTATTTTCCTATCCTCTTTAAATTTACAAGAAACATATATTTTAGACACTACGGTCGGTCTACAAGAGAAACCATATTTTCCCAAATGATGATGTGTTGAACTACCAGAGGCAAATTGTTCTATACTCCTTGTGACAAATTAATTTTCCCAAATATAATTATTTTGCTTCAAGGGCTATTTATAACTTGAAGTGACACATGGGGATTTATTTGTCATTTAAACATAAAATTAAAGAATTAGATGCATTAATTTACACCTAATTTTTTTTTACCCCCTAGACGTTTCAATTCATCCACCTTCACACGAACATACGGCTTCCATTCAGTGTACCCATGACAAGTGTTAACCATGCATATATCTATTAGATACAATACACCGCTCCACATTTCCTTCCATCCACCTTCACACGACACTTGGCTTCCTTTGGTCGCATGTATGCCAAGTGTTGTCCATGCACACATTTATTAGGACAGATGTAACTCTTCTTCATCTTTTAGATGGCTATAAATAAATGGGATTTTCTTGAGACAAAGAGACATCAAACAGTGCCATGGACAAAAATCAAGCTAACAATCTCCGAGAGGGTGCACGAGGTAAGTTTTCTTATCTTTGTACTATAGGATGCGTACATGCTTACTATAGGATGCGTACGGTGCTAGCGTTACTAGTTGTCGGTTGTGAGTAGTGGTATCTAGAGGAGAGAATCGCTACCGACAAAATAGCGAGTCGGATTTGACCCGCATAAAAGTTATTTAGGTGCGAACATGGGCCGGCACATTTTTCTTGTTGATACTTTCAACAATCGGCCCATATGATACAAACCTGCTCTCATCTGTGTCCTACTTTTATGATAAAGTTCAAATTCATCATGCTTCACTTTTTTTTTTTGTTAGTCAATGCCTGGGGATAGGATGGAAAGCGCATCTGCCCAAGGATTCTTTGTTAGAGAGTAACTCTTAAAAAAAGGAGATGAGTGAATTTTCTTAGCATCATCATGCATATAGTACATGTTCTTCTTATATTAAACAATAGAAGAAGCCTTTTGCATATTGAAAACGAAAAAAAAATACAAGAAGCCTTCGCATGAACCTTCAACAGGCATAGCGCCCAAGCTCTTACTAATGCCCCTGCCTGAATTTTTTTTCTGGAATCCATTGAATTACTTCATTCTTGTTTTATATCTTATTTTCTAATATATATAGCAGGCACCGATCATGCACCTGAAGAGCACAGGATTCCAAGAGCCACCGTGGCACGAATCATGCGCCACGGCTCGCCGCCGAACTCAACGATCACCGGCGACGCCAAGGAGGCCGTGGACAACTGTCTCGTGGAGTTCTGCGCGGTCTTGATCGCTGCAGCCGTGGAGGAGTGCAGGCAGGACAAGCGCACGACCGTGACCGGCGACGACCTAATCCTCGCCTTGGCCAACCTCGGATTCGAGGACTACGTCAGGCCCCTGGCTCTGTACCTCCGCCGCTACCGCGAGATCGAGGGCAACAGGCCACGCGCCCGGCACAGCTCCATGGCAGCGGCGCAGGGCCCGACGGCCCCGGCAGAGGTGGAGGCGCTGCCGCCGCCGTCGCCGGAGCCAACCCTGCAGCTGGAGCCGCCGCCGTCGGTGCGTGACGTCACGGAGCTGGGCCTGCACGGCGACGTGTACGCTGTGTGGCGTGCTGCTGCAGCGGCCGCCGCAGGAACGATGCAGGCGCCAGCTGGTGCTGGTGATGATGATGAGGACGAGGAGTGAACTGTGAACTGCCTTGGAGATGGCAGATTTGACTAGGATTGCTCTGGAATCGTGGTGACGAGTTCAGAATAAACATTTGCTTATTTCCATTATTAGTGATCGAATCCTCGCCAGTTCGCTTCCACCCTCATAGTTGTGCTAATAAATGATTGTAATCATGGCTTGGATCTTTGTTCCTTGGTCAATGAAATGTGCATCATACAGCCCTGGTCTGTCCCGTTGTAATCGTTGTTTGGATTTTTCTGTCGTTGGTCAATGAAATATTAAACCTGCATCATTATTCTACTATGAACTTTGGATGTTTCTGACCGATCTGCTCCATGTACTACCGTACCACTAGCTCGTGCACTGTAGCAAACTTTGGAGTAGTACGTAGTACTGCAAGTAGCAAGTTGAGCCTCATCTGGATGCAAATTTGTTGCCACGCTGAAATTATCACCAAATCATCAATCAATTATCAGGACACAAAATAAAAATGGACGCATGATTGAATTTATATACTTATTTATAATTTTACATTATTTAAAATAATTTTCTTTTTTAGTTCAATTTCCAAGAGGCACATGGCCTTCTTCCACCCCATGACATAAATCTAGTTCACAAATGTTTGCAAACTAATATTTATAGTTGCCTGCACATGACTAGATTAGGTTGGTTATTTATGTTCTGTCTAATCAAGATATAATGATATTTTGTTGCGGCTGAAGATATTTTTTATCTCGAATATGCAGGAGATCTGTAAAAAAAATCATTGCATTAAGAATAATAAGAGTTTTTTACAGTGCACGTTACGTGCAGTTCCTTATGTGGATTACTCACAAATTGGTCAAAGTCCTGCCTTGCATGTTAAGATCTCAAGATACGTTGCCTGCAATAAATATGAGAAATTTAATGTAATTACATTGCTTATTTTTTTTCAACCACAAGTATTACTTCTTCCGGCTATAAATACTCTGTTTGACCAATGCAAGATTTGTTCAAACAGTTAAAACTGAACTACGGAATTATAAGTGCCGACTAAATTATAAGTTCACAGATAACTACGGAAACTTGAAGGTAACACTTCAAGGTAACCTTATGCAGTGACCCAAGGAGCATGCTGCCTGTATAATAATATGGCTCACCTTGCATTAATCCTCGGCGGTGAGCAAGCACAAGATGAAGCCATCCTGAGGCGCCACCGCAAGTCCATGAAGGGAAAGTTCATGTCAAAACAATGGCACAGTAGGTTATCTTGCCGTTAACATTCCTAACCATGCAAAGCACCGAATACGGGGAATAAAGTTCTGAAGAGGTGCACGATAATGTTCTCCTGGAGCTTGGAAGGCTGGACTTCCACCATTTTTCATTGATGGCTGCAGCTGTCACAGACTGTATTACAAAAGTATCATTGGTGGCCTTTAATTTCTTAGGAATTTTATTTGAACCTCGACAACAAGGCATACTGTGCCAATGCCTTATAAGAAATCATCAAGGATGATTCGAATCTTGTTTAAGATCTGGATTTTTGGCCGCCATGGAAAAATCTAGATTTTTATTAGATGAATTGATCTGATCTTTGTTTTCATTGACGGTACATGGAATATATGTGCATACCTTGGTGGTTATTATATGATCTCTACAATTTTCTTAGCTAGTCCTGTATAGCAACTCGATCAAGTCGTACCTTGATGTGATTTGTTATCTCGCTAAAATTATGGCTAAATTAAATAATTAGTGATACCTAATAATATAATGTGTACCAAGACAATAATAGCATCGTTATTAGTTGACAATCCATCTGCATCCAACATTTCTTGCTCTAGCTAGAGAAACGCTCGACATCTGCATTTGTACTCGACGTGATTGACAAGGGTTTTTCCACCACCGAAAGCCAAACCCTTGTCTCTGGATCCTCAAGACCCTAAACCTAGTGCTATCTTTTTTTTCTGACACGAGGCAAGCCCCATTTCCATTACTAAAACAGAAATACAGGAGTGTTCAGCCAGACGGCCCAAAGAAAAGGAAAAGGGAAGCCTAAGAGGGATGCAACTAATCTGATTCAGATCATACACACCCTAGAGTTCGAGCACCCAGGTTCCTGTTGGCGACCAAAATTGGCAGTAACCTGAACAGACCGGTCTGACCGGTGTGTCCAGGCGGTCTGACCGGTCTAGGCGTCTGTAGACGATCTGGCATGACCAACCAGTCTGACTGGTAGGTCCGACCGGTCTGACCGGTCTAGGAGGAGTCCGAGTATAATTAGAGTTCTTAATAGATTTAGATCTGTATACAGGATTTCTTGCGGGGTAAGTCTTCCCCACCCTATAAATATAAAGGGTCACGGCCGATTGAAGGAACAACCCAATCGAATCTATCAAAAACACATCTTTTATCTTTTTTATCTTTACCCTACTTTTCCAACATCGACATGCTGTTCTTCTCTCGTCTCCATGGCGTTTGAGGACGCCCTAGCTAGCCTGCCGAGCCTAGGGCAACCCTACACGCGCTTGCCCCGACGGGGTCCCTCCCGGGCGAGCGTTCGTAGGATCGTCGCCGTTCTGCACGGCTACCGGTCTGACCGGTCCCTCTAACCGGTCTGACCGCTCCACGCAGGAGGTGCTGCAAGGAGCTCCTCCTCGCGTCGCGCGACCTAGCGCGATCATGTGTTGGCCCGTAAAAGGTGTCAACATACTTTTTGGCGACTCCGCTGGGGAACGAGAATCAGGCTATCATGGCCGATTTGTCAAACCCTAGCAATCCAGCATCATCTGAAGAACTACTTGAAGAGTATCAGCGAGAATACGACAAAGCAGTTGAAGGTCTACTGTTGTCTTGCTTTCGTATAACAGAGCATGGAGTCGTTAAGATAAAGGAGTTGCAGACACCATCTTCCATTGATGTATTAATGGAGATGCAATCTTCAGGTACTTTATCTGACATTCTATCTGGTTTTGTCAAGCATTTGATTGATAAGAAAGATAGTTCAGTTGCAATTCCTGTTATTCAAAAATCGGCTATTGAAAAGCCGACTAGTAATCCTTGCGAAATTTTGCATAATGTTGCTAGTCAAGATACAATTCGGCCGTCCCAAGCCGAAATTGTTGAGCCAAATTTCCCTAGCAAGAGCACATAAACTAAGTTTAGTACTTCTACACTCGGGGGGGGGGGGGGCAACAAAACATAGTCAAAGGTTCCGGTTGCACCGCAACCGGTCTGACCGGTTATCCGACCGGTCTAACCGCCTCGTCTAGGGTTTCACCAAATAATTCAAAACCTAAGATGGTTAAGCCCAAAAAACCCGAGATTGGTGTTTGGAAAACTGTTGAATCCAAAGGCCGTCACAAGCATCAAAAGGAAAAGCCGAAGCCCTTTCTTGGAGATCTTCCGGCTAAATTCAGAAAACGAAATAATGATGCTAGTCGGCTAAAACATCCAAAACACTCAAGATCTACTCCAAGACAACAATTCCATGATCGGAATCGGCAGACAAATAATTTTCCTAATTCAGTGCTGTTTTCATCACATAGGTCGTATACACATATACCATACGGCATGCCTTATTTTTATCTGTCATGGTATTTTAATTCCTATATGCCGTCCCTTCCTACATATTTGTGCCCAAATTATATTACCTATAGGGAGCCGGGATTTAGTAAGCCACCACCTACAAATAATGGCCGTTTTGATCCAAAAAATCGGCATGTGGAGAAAAAGAAACACATGGTGATCAAGCAAGTTTATCGTGTCAAAAAAGATGGGCGATTGAATAAAAATTCAGATTTGACACAAGATAAAGAAAAGCCGACCGTTGAAGAAACATCGGCTAGTTCCGTTGCTCAGATTGTCCCCAATGGAGACCATACTTCAAACAATATAGTCGAACAATGTTCAAGTTTGGCTGGGGGGGCAAGATAAGAGCATCTATATCGGTTCTGACAGGACCGGTTTGACAGGTTCGTTAGACCGATCTGACCGGTCTGAACCTGGAAAGTTTGGTGGTGCAAAAAATAGGATCAAGCCAACCTTTGTGGAGCTTCTGGATAAATACAAGAAGATATCTGCGCAAAAACAAAGCAATCAATTGGAAGGCAAACGAAAAAGGAGTTCTTCATCACCAAGATCAAGAAAGCATCAACGGTCATCGTATTGGTCTTCGTCATTCATCTCGTCGATGCATGTACCATGGTCTGCATATTCAGGTTTGCTTAATCCATGGTTTGGTCATAATCCTTGGCTGCCATATTATGATTATCAGTTTTATACTTTACCAAGGAGCTATGATTTGTATAATCGGCCGCATTGGCCGTCTCAAGATTTTTGTTATTGAACATGCTAAGGAATATAAAGCCGAAATAGTTTGTTGATCGTAAGCTAGAAATTGTTACATGCTAGTTCTCTTAGTTCGGCTATTTTAGCATGGTTAAATATAATGTATGGCCGATGTATTGTTAATTGTCGCCCTTAGACAATTTTGGTCCAGAGAAGTGTTATTTGGCACGCAAGCTTTGCCAAAGAACAGGGGGGCATATGTTGACGACCAAAATTGGCAGTAACCTGAACAGACCGGTCTGACCGGTGTGTCCAGGCGGTCTGACCGGTCTAGGCGTCTGTAGACGATCTGGCATGACCAACCGGTCTGACTGGTAGGTCCGACAGGTCTGACCGGTCTAGGAGGAGTCCGAGTATAATTAGAGTTCTTAATAGATTTAGATCTGTAAACAGGATTTCCTGCGGGGTAAGTCTTCCCCACCCTATAAATATAAAGGGTCACGGCCGATTGAAGGAACAACCCAATCGAATCTATCAAAAACACATCTTTTATATTTTTTATCTTTACCCTACTTTTCCAACCTCGACATGCTGTTCTTCTCTCGTCTCCATGGTGTTTGAGGACGCCCTAGCTGGCCTGCCGATCCTAGGGCAACCCTACACGCGCTTGCCCCGACGGGGTCCCTCCCAGGCGAGCGTTCGTAGGATCGTCGCCGTTCTGCACGGCTACCGGTCTGACCGGTCCCTCTGACCGGTCTGACCTCTCCACGCAGGAGGTGCTGCAAGGAGCTCCTCCTCGCGTCGTGCGACCTAGCGCGATCGTGTGTTGGCCCGTAAAAGGCGTCAACAGTTCCCTAGGTGAAGGAAGTTTCAATTGCATTACAAAGAGTTTAACTGCCAATCAGACAAAAGAAGAAACGACAACTCTCATACAAGGAGAGGGGGATAGACGACGAGACAATACTAACAACCGGAAATGGGAGACGTTCCCAGCAGATTCTTGGAGACGTCCTTCTTCCTAGGTCGCCTCTTCGTCTTCATCCTAAACATTAGCTGGCGTAGGTACAGCATGACCTCTTTGAGTAGATTGTTGGGTTAAGATGCCACATGCCACACTCATCATAATCTTGATCCCCTTGAGCAGTGTACCATGGGATAACGAGTTACACACACCTGCCCAATAAGACATGAAAGAACAAGCATGCATCACAATATCAATCGGATTTATTAGAGGTTCTTTTGTCAAAGCAAACTTTATTTCTGCACTTCTAGATTGCCCAAAAGATTGCAGCCAAACCAAATGTGTAAAAGTGCTCTCCACCAGGCAGCCAATGCGTTATTGTTGTAAATTTTGGGGAATGTTAGTAGCCCCCGAAGCAGTGGGCGAGGATGCCCCAGATTCATTTTACCAAAGGACACTGGAAAAAAAAAAAGATGTTCCACCGACTCATTCTGTGAGCAGAAATAACAATTAGGGTCACCCACCCATTTCCTCTTGATCATGTTATCTTTAGTCAAGATAGCATTTTTCTCCAGCAGCCACACAAAGACATTAATCTTGTTTGGGATCTATGATTTCCAAATATGTTTAAAGATGGGCCAGCAACTGTTTTAGTTAAATGTTCATATACTGATTTTGTTGTGAAATGGCTAATTTTTTACCACTTCCAGCTCACCACATCTTCTATATTGTCAAATTTGTAGTTATACATCTCTTCTACCACATAAACCCATTCTTCGAAAAGAACGGTTGGTAGCCATCTTCTAAATGTTAATTGTCCATGTACAGATAGAAAGGAATGCACATAAATTTCCTTCTCATTGCACAAATCATAAAGGAATGAATGTGTTATGCGTAGAAGATGTTTCCCCAGCCAGGTGTCCTCCTAAAACAGAGTTGACTTGCCATTTTCGTACAGATAATTTCCTCCCCTTGATGTAGATAGGTTTAACTTTCAGCAAGTGACGAGAGTCTCCTAGTTTGAAAGTTACAGAGCTAATTGTTTTATCTTTAAGGTATTTGGCTGTAACCAACTCCTGCCAACTCCCCTTTTCATTCTCCAACTTCAACCACCATTTGCAAAGTAAACTTAAATTTATTTTCTGGATGTCTTTGACACCCAGCCCACCTTTCTTCTTACTTTGGCAAATAGTTTCCCATCTTACAAGACGGTATTTCCTTTTCTGCCCCCTTCTTGCCACAGAAAAGTTCTTCTTTGCTTATCAAGCTTCTCTAGCACAATTTGAGGGAACAAATACATGGACATATGGTATATAAAGGTGCTTGTTAGCATCCTTTCATCGTGTGAGAGGAGCTGCTCCTCTAGCCTTTCGCAAGTGCTCTCAATCCTCATTCTTCCTTCTTTCCTGGCTTCTATATGAATCAATGTAATCCCTGAAACCAAACTTCCATGGAGCCACTCCTTTAACCCTTGTACAGGCCGGATGTTCCGGATTCTAAAGGGTGTAAGTCATCAGCTCATCCTTTTCTCTATCGGGATGAAATGGCACTCGCAGGTAGTATAGTTGATTGGATGGGCTTGTGGAAGGGTATGGTGGATTGGTACATAGGATAAAACTAGAATCACTCAGAGATCACTCAACAAGATCAACTAGCACCAGAGATTACTCGACGGATTTCTCAACTAGGATAGCTCGGAGATTACTCGATGAGGATCAACAAGCACTGGATGTTACTCTACGGGTTTCTCAAAGAAGAGCCACACTCAATCTCATATCATATCAATTCATCAACTGACACATATCATCCCTTTAGAGACACTTAATACTTGAACTCTTGGAAACTAAAAGGATAGATAGGAAAAGACTCACTAATTAATACTCTTAGACACTAAGAAACTCTTGGAAAACAAAGAGATAATGAAGAAGTTAATAAAGAGTCTTAAACTCTCACGCAGCTTCCTGGAAGCCTGCACACCTTCCAGTTAAATGGTCATAACTCTTAGCTCAGAAGTCCAAAAGATGCTCAGTTTGTTGCGTTGAAAAACTTAACTCAAAGACCCTTCCAATAGCGCATCATATAAATGCTGAAACCACGTGCATTAATGCCAGAAATTCATATAGCATAGAGACATTTCTGCATGATATTTGGGCTAGAGTAAACATGATGTAATTGATGTCGGGTTACTTTCTCGTGTATGGTTTACATTATAATGGACACATCATCCTCCCCTGGTTGAAAGAGAACTCGTCCTCAAGTTTGGATTAACTGGAAGCAAAGTGAGGGTTACTCCATCTTTGGTGAATGAATATGTATTCTTCTTCCCATCATGTATAGTATGCCGATCAAACTGCCAAGGCCTCCCTAAAATTAGATGGCAAGGTGGCAAGGTCCATCGGTATCACATCACAAAGCACCTCTTAATGATAGATGTCCCCAATAGAGAAATTACAAGACACTGCTGATTCACCTTCTTCTTCTGTGATTTATTTTAGCCAAGCTAAATTGTATGGAAGAGGATGCTCCACGGTCACAAGTGCAAGTTTATCCACCATTGCTTGAGACACCACATTCTCACAACTTCCACCATCAATGATGACATCACATACTTTACCATGGATGGTGCAGCATGTGTGAAAAATGCTCTTACGATGTCAATCATCTTCTAAAATAAGAGCAGTATTAAGAATATGGCGTGTGACAAAAAGTTCACCTTCATCAGCATGTATGGCTACTCCCTTCTCCAATGGATCTTCATCAAATATTGTTGGAGAATCATCTTGTTCAATAGTTTTTCCATCAATTGCAAGATGTTGACACAGAATCGCGCCAAACACACTCGAATGCACTAGTACGCGCGAACGATCGTTAGAACGATCAACACCCATGAAACTCTAGGCCGGCCGGTCAGACCGGTGCCGCCGACTAGTCAGACCGGTTCGTGCAGGGCTTCGCTGAAAGCCTAGAACGGCGAGCTCGAGAGGGACCCCGTCGGAGCTCGTCACGCTAGGGTTGCTCTGAGGTCGGCAGGCCACTTAGAACGTCTTCAAACGCCGTAGAGACGAAGGAAGAAAGAAATCTAGTGTTGGAAAAGTCTAGGGTTTGAGAGACAAAAAGTAATGCGATATTTTGATTGATTCGATTAGAAATAACCTCAATCGGCCTTAGCCTTTATATTTATAGGCCGGGGAAGACGTACCCCTTCACGATTAGGATTACAAAATGACTCTTTACAAAAACCCTAAATCTACTCGGACTGCACAGACTAGACCAGTTGGCTTCGGCAGGTGCCAAATTTGGTTGTCAACATATGCCCCCTGCCTTTTAGTGAGTTTACAAGCTAAATAGAAAACAACAGAAATATGCTATACAATACTAGGGCCTAAAAATACTGCTAACGACGATTTTCACAAATCAGCCATCTCTTCTTTATGCATCTTGCCACACGCTAGGGTAGAATTTCTTCAAGTATCTTCCATTGATAGCTCTAGGTAGTCGATCTCCTTGTAGCATCTCCATCATGTAAGAATTCCCGAAGATATCTTTGACAACTCTATATGGACCCTCCCAACTTGGTGACCATTTACCAAACTTATTGCTTTTCATCCCAAGAGGTAATATTGTCTTCGAAACTAGACCTCCAACTTGAAAAGATTTACCTTTTACCTTCTTGTTGTACGCTCTAGCAACCCGAAGTTTATCCTTTTCAATCTCTTTTAAAGCCTTCATTAGCTTGTCGGTCACTTCATCAATATTATCTATCATTGAATTATAATAATCAACGGCAGAAAGATCATTTTGCTTAGCCAATCTATAGGCGTCCAGATTTACCTAAACGTGCAAAACGGCCTCTTGACCATACACAAGCTCAAAAGGAGTAACTTTAGTAGCACCATGATGAGATATGCGATGAGCCCATAATGCGTCAGATAATACTTCATACCACCTCTTAGGATTTTCTTCTATTTTCTTCTTGATAAGCTTGATCAAAATCTTATTACTTGACTTGGCCTGTCCATTGGCCTGAGCATAATATGGAGATGAATCGAGCAACTTGATCTTATAAGATTCGATAAATGCACGCACCTCCTTTGATATGAATGAAGAACTTTGATCCGTAGTTAAAGTTTGAGGAATACCGAATTTATGAATAATATGCTCGGTTATAAACTCAATCACCTCTCTATGTGTCATATTATTCAAAGGAACCGCTTCGGTCCGCTTGGTAAAATAATCTGTAGCAACCAACACGAAGCGATGTCCCTTTGAAGATGGAGGATTAATTTGCCCAATAAAATCCAACCTCCAACCTCGGAACGGCCATGGTTTAATAATAGGATGCATTAATGCAGCGGGTACCAGTTGCAAGTCTCCAAACCGTTGACATTCTTCACATCCCTTATAATATCTAAAACAATCTGAAATCATGGAAGGCCAATAGAAACCGGTTCTCCTAAGTAACCACTTCATCTTAGGAGCCGAATGATGAGTCCCACAAATGTCTTCATGAACTTCACCCATAGCAACTTTGGCCTAATCCGAGTCTAAATATTTGAGAAGTAAATCTTCGGCGATTCGATGACAAAGCTTATCATCAATTAGAACATACTTAAACGCTGCACGCCGAATATTCCTCTCTGCACCACGACCAGGATCCTTAAGATAGGAGATTATAGGAACTCTCCAATCCTGATCTTCAGCCTTTGTCATAGCCGAATCGGTGTTTTCTGCTGACTGGGCGGTCAGACTGGTCTGTGGACCGGTCAGACCGGTCGCTGCAACCGGTCGGACCGGTTCGTCCAGAACATGTAGCTCGGCTTTGATTCACATCGGTTTTCTAATGTTGAATTTTCCTTTTCCAACACTGTAACCAGATGCTTGTTGAGCTAGAGAGTTAGCCTGTCCATTCTCCTCTCTTGGCAAATGTCTTATAATAAATTCATCAAAAGAAGAAATAATATCGAGGCACTTATCAAGATATGCATTTAATGAACCACTATAACATTGGCATACCTTGGATACTTGCTGCACAACGAGAAGCAAATCACCAAAAACTTCAACATGCTTCACGCCCATGGATTGCAAAATCTCCAAGCCAAATAGAAGTGCTTCATACTCAGCTTGATTATTTGTACAATATACTTCTAATCGGTTTGAGAACTCCAAAATAGATCCACTCGGAGATATAAGAACAACACCAATTCCTCTCCCATCATCACAAACCGATCCATCAAAGTAAAGCTTCCATGGTGTGCAAACAATATAGCCAACTTCTAAATCATGCTCATTATTAATCCGATGCTCAACAACGAAATCCGCTATAATTTGGCCTTTCATAGATTTCAAAGGTTCACAAGCCAAATCATATTCTATCATAGCATATGCCTATTTGCCGATTCTACCACTTAAAATCGGTTTTTGTAACATATGTTTTATCACATCAGTTTGACACACTACTATGCAAGTACTAGATAGTAGATAATGTCTCAATTTAGTGCAAGCATGATATAAAGACAAACATAACTTTTCAATAAAAATATACCTTGTCTCCGCATCAATAAATTGTCGGCCTATGTAAGTGACAACATACTCCTTGCCTTCGGTTTCTTGAGTCAAAACAGCACCAATAACTTTATCTTCGGCCGCTATATAAAGTTTAAAATGAACACCTCTCCTAGGTGTTTTAAGGACCGGCGGCGAAGACAAGCAATATTTAATTTTCTCAAACACCTTTTGTTGTTTTGCCCCCCCCCAAGTAAATTCGGCTTCATTCTTTAACCGAAGTATATGAGTAAAAGCATCAATCTTTCCAGACAAGTTAGAAATAAACCTTCTCAAACAATTTACCTTGCCTAGAAACTTTTGCAAATCCCTTTTGCAAGTAGGAGCCTCAACTCTCTTCATGGCGTCAATTCTCCTAGGATCAATCTCTATGCCCTTCTCATGAATAATGAAACCAAGGAACTTTTCAGCGGATACTCCAAAAGCACATTTGAGTGGATTCATTTTCAAACCATACCGATGCATTCTTTCAAGAGCAAGTTTCAAATCGGCTAAATGATGATTTAAACCGGCCGATTTAGTGACAATATCATTAATATATACTTCCAATATGACACCAATCAAATCATGGAAGATTAAATTCATAGCTCTTTGATAAGTTGCACCGGCATTTTTCAAACCAAAATTCATAACCACCCATTCAAACAAACCAACAAATCCGGGACATACAAAGGCCATTTTAGATGTATCTTCTTCGGCCATGAATATTTGATTGTAACCCGCATTACCATCAAGAAAGCTAATAACACGATGTCCCGTTGCTTCATTAATCAACATATTGGCTATAGGCATAGGATATTCATTTTTGGGAGTAGCTTTATTGAGATATCTAAAATCAATGCAAACACGAATCTTACCCGAATCTTTTTTTCAACGGGCACAATATTAGAGATCCAATCCGCATAACGA
The DNA here is from genome assembly GCF_016808335.1 of Panicum virgatum. Taxonomy (NCBI): domain Eukaryota; kingdom Viridiplantae; phylum Streptophyta; class Magnoliopsida; order Poales; family Poaceae; genus Panicum; species Panicum virgatum. The sequence continues at coordinate 25,594,671 of NC_053139.1, forward strand.
CACGACCGAATAAAACCAGCATCTAATAGTCGATTAATCTCTTCTTTAATTCGGTCTTAAATGCTAGGATTGAAATGCCTAGCCGGTTGCTTATATGGTTTGAAATCGGCTTTAATTGGTAAACGATTGTAGCGAAAATGGCATCTCATGCCATATTTCAATATAATGTTTTGGTGATTGATATAGACAACACAACACTTGGACTAATATGATTGTTAAGATGACCATTATTAGGCTTTTATGTTCAAGTGATGACAAAGAGAAGATAGGCGTAGAGAACTTGGCACCGGATTAACCGACGTTGGGTGTTTTACACTCACCGGTGTAATGGACTTGGAGGCCGAAGAGACAGCAGGAGTTTTACAGGCACCGGTTAAACCGACAATCAAGGCAAAGTGAGCGTCGGTGCAGTTGTCCAGAGACTCCATTTTTTAGGGGGTTTCTGAGCTTACACTCACTGGTTAAACCGACGATGATTTCAAGAGCGTCGGTGCAATTGATCAAGTAGCCGTTGGAGCAATAACGGCTAAGTTGCTGGGAAAATACACTCACCGGTTAAACCGGTGATGACATAAACTGAGCGTTGGATCAACTGGCATTAAGGGATTTCGTCAGCCTTTTCCCAACGGCTCTTTTGGGGTGTGTGGCCTATATATACCCCCAAGGCCGGGTCATTTGCAAGTGCTGGAGTTGCTGAAAGCTTACTACACTTGAAGAACATCTCCAACCACCATAGAGCATCATTGTACATCATATAGGCTTAAGCACACTTGTGAGAGTGCTTAGTGCTTATAATAGGGATTAGTTCTTGCGAGAGCTCCCTTGAGAGAAGCCTTGCTGCGGCAAGCAATCATTGTACTTGTCGTGTGACCCTCCGACTTGGTGTGGAGTGGCAACGACACTTTGTGCGGGGAAGGAGACCCCTCTTGGTGAGAAGCTCCGATAGTGAAGACGGTGCCGTGGGTGACGCTTCAAGAGAGACGGTGGCGGTGGCCTTGTCTTGGTGACTTGGGGTCACTTAGCCTTTGCTTGCCGGGAGCCTTGGTGGCGAATGCAAGACGGTGATCAAGCGGAGAGACTCGGCATCACACTTGTTCGTGTTGGACAAGTGGCCGTGGACGTAGGGAGGGACTTGGTGTCCTAACTGAACCACGTTAAATCGTGTGTCTTGGTGTCTTCACGGGAGTTTGCATATTCTCTCCCTTACCTCTTTACTTACCGTATTATGTTTCCGCATTTACTCTATCTTGCGTGCCTTTACTTTCCTAGTTAGTTTGATTAGTATTGGCTATAGGTTGCAAGTCTTTTAGGGGTAAGTAGAGAGTAGCATAGATAAACCTTAGTCATAACTAGCATGTGTAGGACGTGTTAGGTTTTTCTCATGCAAATAGATTGAGCCCTAGGATAGAAAGCGATTAGCGACCCTATTCACCCCCTCCCCCTCTAGGGTCGGACTCCCCGGTGATCCTTACAACAATGTTCAACAAGATCACTACTCAATCCTGGCATTTCAGAATACTCCCAAGAAAAACAATCGATGTATTCTTTCAATAACTTTATTAAATCAGCTTTATATTTAAACTATAAATTCTTGTTTACAAAAGTCGGCCTAGGAATAGTGCCATGACCTAGATCTACCTTTTCTAAAGGATCAGCCGACATAAAACCTTGGCCCAGCTTGTCCATGTCTTCTGACTCTTTAATAGTCTCACACATGTCATTCGTACGCGCCCGATAGTGTTCAATGCGTTGCTGGAGCCACTCTGCGTTGGACCGGTCTGACCGATCGGACCCACCGGTCTGACCGGTCAGCTCTGGTAGCCAATCCGAAGAAAACCGGTCTGACTGGTCGCGGGACCCGGTCTGACCGGTTGCGCCTGAGTTGCCTGCTTGACTTATTTTGATCACATCAAATGATTTAGCCGATTTTCCATCAGTTTTAGAGTAGCAGGGACGAAGCCTTCTTTGGTGAAATTGATAAGCTCATAATCGGACAGATCCAAGCATGATAAGCACTTGATATTGTCATTGGCAGCAATGGAGTTGGAATCGGCGGTAGCAATGAAGGAAGAAGTGTCACCATGCACTATCTCAACTTTGTCGCCGATCCACTGAATAAGAAACTGATGCAAGATAGACGGAACACATTGATTGGCATGAATCCAATCATGCCCAAGTATTAAACTAAAGTTATCTTGCACCTCCGAGACGAAGAAGATTGTGGCAAGTGTCTTGCTCCCAACAGTCAACTCCTTGGATGCAACCCCCTTCGCACCAATAGGAACACCTCCACCCACGCTGCTAACCGTCATGTTGGTTTTGATAAATTCTTCATCCTTGCCGCAAAGCTTCTTGTATAATGTGTAGGGCATGAGATTTACAATAGCCCCACCATCCACGAGCATACGAGAAATAGGTTTCCCATTAACATGCCCTCTCATGTAGAGAGCCTTCAAATGGTTGTCCGATTCTTTGGGCTTCTGGGACACAGCATCACAAGGCCCAAACTGAAGATGAGCCACCTCCTCTTCGGGAATTATGAGATAATCCGAAGACATATGCACAACATTAATTTCCAAATTCTTGCCCTCCGGAGACACCTCATAATCCACCCGTTCTTCCTCTTCTTTTATTGAAGGAGCTGGTTCCACCTCATCAACACGAGAAACCGAAACAGGCACCGCTGATTCGGCTGTACTCTCTGTACTGAACTCGACCGGTCTGACCAGTGGCCCAAGGCGGTCTGACCGGTCGGGTATACCGGTTTGACCGGTCGCCGGGGTCGGTCCGACCAGTCCTTCTGCTGACTGGTCAATTGTCTTGACCTGCCACACTTTGCCTTGAGGGAGCATGGGTCTGTACTTGTTGAAATATTCATCCCTCGTCTTCTCTGCCTCCTGCTCCCTCTTCTCCTTGTTGCGAAGGTGCTGGAGCTTCCTCTTTTGAGTATGTGTCAACCCCTCTGGACACCAACGGCCCACTCTGCGCTGCCGTCTTGCTCGCCGCCACACACCGCCGCCGCCACCGCCAGTACGCCACGCGGCCTTGAAGGCTCCGTCACCCGGCCACCGGCCACCCGTCCGGGCGGCCGGCCCGCAATTTGCTAACGCCGGCCACCCGACGGGCTGACGTCAGCATTTTTTAAATATATTTTTTAGGTTTTTAGATTATATATAGGAGTTGTAGAAAATTTGAGAAATGGTAGGAAAAATTAGAAAAATTGGTAGAATAAACTAGAAAAATGGTAGAATAATTTAGTTGTTTTATTGTAATTAATTATTTGTTATTTTATTGTATTATTGGTTAATACTATTTGTAAATTATTGTATTATCGTTACGCCGCGCCGGCCACGCCCGTGCCCACGCAATTGAGCAGACGTCAGCCCTGACGTCAGTTTTTTTGTTTTTTAATTCTTTTTATATTATTAGATAGTTATATATAGGAGTTGTACAAAATTGTAGAAATGCTAGAGTAAATTAGAAAAGTGGTAGAATAAATTAGAAAAATGGTAGAATAAATTAGAAAAATTGTAGAAAAAAGTAAGATATTGTAAACTTCAAGCATGCATTATATGTATCTTGATATTTATTGTAACAAATGTTGTATTATATGAATATATATGATGTAAGTTATGTGTTGTAGAACTTCATTTATTTAACTCGTAATTTGTTATATATGATGTTAACTTGTATAACTTGTATAACATTGCATACCTTTGCAACTGTTATTTCACGGAGACATCAAAATGGAACCTTTTCGGTGTGAGGACGATGACTCATTCCTTCAAGACATAATTTGTGAAAGCGGAGAAGATGCCGAGTATGATGGCAGCCAGTATTTGAATGATACTGGTGAAGGCAATGCTAACCAGTCAGAGCAAATGACTGCGCAAGACGATAGAGCCGAAGTTAGTATATATTGAAATTTGTACATACATATATATGTACAACTTTCATGATGAATTCTGTTACTACAATTGTTCAACGTGTATGAAATGTCTATTTCTTCAGACATCCGGATCGAGGAAGAAGAAACAAAAATGAGGCTCAAAGAAATGGATGAAGGGGCATACCACCATCACCTCATTGTACCCAGATGGTGAACCCAAGTCTCCCAAGGGTGCTAAGACAACTATCGTCAATCAATGCAGGTATTATGTGCATGAGAATATCCCCATCAGCTTCAGGCTATGGAAGAAAAGCAAAGCCACTGACAGTGATAATAACATCATCCTAGAAACAGAAAAGGAAATGCTATGGGCAGATGTGAAATGACACTTCAGTGTTCCGGAGGAGCACGAACAACTATTTAAGGATTGGGTCAGAAGAAGATAGCTATTGCATTTCAGACGTTCAAGAAAAACTTAAACAAAGACTACATTAAAAAGGGCCTCACCCCAGACTTTGAGAAGAACTTCAAGAATCAACGTCCTTACTGGGATGCATTTGTGCAATACAAATCGTCCGAGGACAGCGAACAGCGAACAACACAAGCCAAAGAGAATGTGAGCAAGAAAAAACACTTCCATCATCTTGGCCAGGGAGGTTACAAGGCGGCTATTCTGATGTGGCAAAAGATGGAAGAGGACATCATTGCAAGAGGAATCGTACCGGAAACCTTCAACTGGCCGATGTGAGCAAAGTATTACTTTTATGCTCACGGAGGCACATTGAACATGGAAGATGGCTCGTTTGTCACTAGCGACGCCATAAGGGAAGCGGCCGACAGGCTCGATGTGGCACTAAAGGCCGTGTCCGAAGGCAGCTTCAAGTCGGAAAGAGAGAAAGACGAGCTGACGTACGCTCTTGGCACACCAGAACGCACATGACGTGTGCGAGGCATGGGCGTAGTTCCATGGAAGCATGGCTTCAGTGCCGACATAGAGACATATTGAAGCCAACAGAGAAGAAAGGTTGTAGAAGCAGAGAAGATGCGTGCCCTAGAAGAAGGGGTTGCTTCGATCGAAGGTGTACTTGCAGCTAGCCAGCACCAGCCACTAGAAGCCAGATCAACGGCTCAGTTGGAGACTAGCCCCGTCGGCTCGCAGCGTCGTAGCAGCGTCGCTTCAACGGAACACCCAGCCACAGATCGAGAGGAAACGATTGCGGAACATTACCCCATGGACGACATTGCCTTGAGGACCCCCTGTGAGCTTCTATATCAGCTAAGGAAAAAACTAAAAGTAGTCGCTCACGGGGTTGCTGAAGTCCCTGTTCAAGGCGGGACAATCCATGGCATGGCGATCCCAGAAGGATATGCTAGAGTCATGGTTGACCGTGTCGAGAAAGGATGGGAAGACCTCGACCTCGAGATCGCTGGATGCGATGGAGAAGAGGAACTAGGACAGGCCCTCCACACTTGGATCTGTTGGAAGAAACAGTACATAAGAATTGTAGGAAGGGATCCTAGCCCGTCTCCGAGGTCACCAGGTGCTCAAGGGTACCCCAGTGTGGATCCACAATCACCGGCCGCAGCCCAGGACCCCAGCGTTAGTCCATCACCGTCACCAGCCGCTTCCGGGGACCCCAGTGTTAGTCCGCCTCCGCCACCTCCTCCCCCCCCCCCCCCCCCCCCCCGCAAAGAAGAAGCAATCTGCTTGGATGCCGCCACCGCCGCCCCCAAGGCCGAAGAAGACCCAAGAACGAAAGAAGAAAGGGAAGACCCCGTCAGAGAGGTCAGGTCACGAAATTACTGATGAGGAATTGACTGTTTGGGTGCAAGAAGACGTGCGCAAGCAGTTGAAGCCAAAGAAGCTTCTGCCAAAGGAACTAGTGGATCCAGTATTGAAGAAATTCTTTCTATCCATGATGTACCAACCAAAGCAGAAAGAATTGATGTCGGACTACGACCGCTCGATTACAAAATCATGGGAGAAGAAGAGTAATCAGAGGTACAACCAAGTCCCCCAGCTCGGCGAACAACCCAAACAAAGGGTACCCGATCTCAAGGTCCTTTCAAAAGAGGATGAAGCACTTGCAGAGTTTGTGGCTGAAACTGGGCTCACAAAAGCTAAGATGGAAGGGAAAGAAAAAGTCCCAGTTCATGAAGGAGCAGGCAGAAAACCATTTGTACTGGGACAACCTCTTATGTGGCCAGAGTTGATTGACAGACTACCAACAAGAATGCGTGAGTTGCATAACTGGTGCATGAAATATTCTTCAGAGGGAAATATCATGTTCGTTGCTCGCATTAAAGATAGCCATTTTCATCGGGGGATGGACGATGTATGGATTGAACTTGTAAATTTGTGGGATCTATACCATCAAGATGCGCTAGACAAAGTCTGTGGTTTCTCATCCCGTCCTCGTATTTCTAATCGTGTAGGATGAAGGTGCAAGATTGCCAAAAAAAGGGGATCTACAACATCAGCTTCGTTGGTCCACATGTCGTAAATGAAGAGTTCGTACGCAAATAGCCAAATCGCACCACGAATATTATATTCATGGCCATGGATAGGCAGTACACTTGCACATTCATTCTATTGCCGTACAACTTCATGTCAGTCCCTTAACTTTTTACATCACTTCAATTTATCATACAAATTTAAGTGAGTCCTTTAATTATCTTCTTTTCATCACTTCAATTTTAACAGCTTCCACTGGATTTTGCTCTCTATCGAGATCGATCGGTCCCGAGTTGTGGTATTCGACTCCTTGCGGAAACCAAAAGAAGAGTATCAATCTCTCATAGACATCCTTCAAAGCGCATGGGCTCGGTTTATCCGTAATCACATAGGAGTCGCAACACCGCCTTCTGATCTTTATGTCAAAACTGACTTTCCGGTACGGATACATATCGCACATCTACTGTGATTTCATTAAACGTCATGAATATTTCATAACCCACATCTATATATAGTGTTTCAGACAGAAGGAAGGAACCAACCTATGTGGTTACTATGTATCATGGATACTTGTAAATATTTTTGTACTCCAAATTACTATTATAAGTACTTTTAATTAATGAAGTGTATATCAATGTAATATGTATATATAATTGCTTTTATTTTGCGTGAACAATATATATGAATGCTAGATACGAATGCAAATACGCAAATGGCTACGAAATATGAATACTAATTAACTAAAACTAAAATGATAAGAGGAGAAACATAATTAAAAGAAAACAAACTAAAATGATAAGAGGAGAAACATATTTAAAAGAAATACGAATGCCTAACCTGCCGCGCCAGGAGCTGCGACGTGGCAGGCAGTTTAGTACTAGTTGGTGCCAACCAGTACTAAACTGCGCTTTTTGTACCAGTCAGGCCAACCGGTACTAAACGCAAGTTCTGAGGTACGCACAAGCATAGTATCCATACAAGACTGAGTTTGCATGTTGCTTCGCGCACTGCATTCATGTAAGACATAGTCATTAGGACCCATAGATTGCATGCACAATGTTGTAGCACATAAGCTTCTTCATACATACCGAGAAATCTCGCCTCAAGCGCAGTTTTATGCCCCTCGTAGTTTTATGCCCCTCGTATTTCCTGTAAGCACTGTATGCGAACCACTAGTGTCAACAACAAATTCGATATATACTTTCAGTGCATAAGGAATTGTGTCGTCACTTACTATCGCAGACAGTATTTGAAATCCTTATACGCCTCCTTTTTCGTATGGCGCAAGGAGTCGAATAAGACAACATTTCCATCCTGAGGATAGATGACAAATACAACCCATATAAATCTCAATACTTAAAATATGAAAAATGGTGAACCCAATAGCTATTCCAAGTATCGTATTAACTTACCCAAATTGGTGCACAGCAAGGATACACCCATCGTCCTAGACCTTCTACATGGCTTTTAAGATGTATTGTCCTTTTCTGTACATGATCTCACCGCGCATTTTAACTCGCACCTCCACTCGCTGCAAACCGCCCAAATTCATTGCTTATTTAAACAAAATTTTACAAAACCCTAAACCCTAAACAGGGGCTGACCACTAGGGCCCACAGGTCAGTGGGTGCCCGGCCAGCCCCAGGCGCGCTCGCTATGGCCCATTGCACTGGGAACCCTAAAAAGATCTAAAACCTTGCAATCGGGTTGAGCCATGTAGACCAAATGCAGAGAAAAAGAAAACTGATGCAAAAGAAAGGAAAAAATTGCTACTAGATCATGTTTAGAACTTGAGATACAAATAAAAGCTAATTAAACTTGTATTTTAAATAGAGCAAAGATTATTGCAAAACTCAAGATATGCCTGGTGCCAGGCACACGCAGGCACGACGGAGGGCTCCAATTGAGCAGCAGTGGCAGAGGAGAACACGACGGAGGAGGCGGCAAAGGAGGAGGAGGCGGAGGGAGGCATACTGGAGGCGGAGGCGACGCCGAGCGACAGTGGAGGGGCGGCGCAGGGGTGTCAACGGTCTTCGCGTGCAGTAGGGCGAGCTTCGAGCGCGATGGTGGCGGGCTCCAAGCGCGACGGTGGCGGCTCTAGGGTTTGAACTCGCGTGGCGGCAGCCCTTGGGGGTGAAAGAGGCGGCCGACGAGATTTGAAACGGGCCGGCGCGGGGGTTGACCTTATGTAGATAATGATAAATGCAAATTCCTCCTTCCCCAACCCAAAGAAAGATGCATTAGGTTTCGGCATATATTTATTGGACATAATTCATCCATCCATGTTTACTTTCATCTAACTTCACATGATAATTGGCTTCTTCTGTTTGGTCCTATGCCAAGTGTTATCCGTGCATATAACTATTAGGACATGTGCAACTTCTCTAGCTCTCTTTCTCTTTTAGATGGGAACGTATCAGATGCAAACCAACCTCTCCGTGCAAATTATATATGAAAACTTCAATATGTGTCATTGGATCAACATCCAAGGGGTATGGGCGGATTGAGTAATTTTACAATCTGGACCTGCCTTTGTATTGGGTAATCACACTTTTGCAAATCTCTCCTCCCACCTCTCTGCGCCCCTCCCCTTAGATGTTGATCTGATGGCCCAGATTTAAGTTTCTATAATTTGCACGGAGAGATTATTTTGCACCTGATATGTTCCCATTTTAGATTGCTATAAATATGCTATATAAGAATCTTTTAAAAATGATAAAAATAATCAACTTTGCTGCGGATACTTTCGGCTCGTAGTACCATATCTAAAACTGTCGTTCGTGGATCATATATAAAATAATATTGCGGGTGTTAGACAAGGGGGTGTGGGCTGCAGCCTGCAGGGCACTTCCTTACGTGTTGGCAGGCGCATAGCATTTGCGTGCAAGCGGAGTCCACCACCGGAGAAAAGAAAAGTAGCTGAGCGAATGGCAGCTACGCCCAAGAGTATTTACTGTCATGTTTGGACTATTTTCCCAAGCTCTTTGACAGGAAATAATATTTTAGACACTGTGGTCCGCTACAAAAATCATATTTCCCCAACTACTGTTATACCCCTTGAGACACATTAATTTTCCTAAATATAATTATTTTGCTTCAATGGCTATTTATAATTTCAAGTGGCATACATGTTTCAATTACTTTGTTTTTTTTTCCTAAAGCCTGTTTACATAAAAATTAAATTTTCTTCACCCTTCAAGGTTTCAATTCATCTACCTTCAAATGACACCTGGCTTCCATTCAATGTCCTTTGACAAGTGTTATGCATGCATATATCTATTAGATATAATTCCCCCATCTATGTTCGTTGCTATGCCAAGTGTTGTCCATGCATATATCTACTAGGGCACGTGTAACTCCTCTTCCTATTTTAGATGGCTATAAATCAATGGGGTTTTCTTAAGAGAAATAGACATCAAATAGTGTCATGGATAAAAATCAAGCTAATAATCACCAAGATGGTGCAGGAGGTTAGTTTTCTTATCTTTGTACCATATGATGCTTGTAGACGCTAGTGCTACTAGTTGTCGGTTGTGAGTGGCGGTATCTAGAAGGGAGGTCCTCTTCCGACAAAATAGCGAGTCAGATTTGACAACCGCAAGATAGACACGTTATTTGGGTATGAACATGGGCCGCTACGTTTTCTTTGGATGATATTTGCATCAAACGGCCCGTGATGCAAACATGCCCTCATCTGTGTCCTAGTTTTATGATACAATTCATCATGCTTCCTCTTTTTTCTTTGGTTTGTCAATTCCTAGATAGGATGGAAAACACATCTGCCCAAGGATGCTTGGCTAGACATAAATCTTAAGTAAAGAGATGTGTAATTAAATTATCTTAGCATCTTCATGTTTATGGTACATGTTCTTATACTGAACAATGCAAGATGCGTCGGAATTTTGTTTTTGGTATCAGTTGAATTACTTCATTCTTGGTGCATACCCAATTTTTTAATACATCCAGGCACCGATCAAGCATCTGAGGAGTTAGAGCGTCCGCAATGGCTAGCTATTTAGCTAGCTAGATTTGACATGACAATGAAAAAGTAGGAGAGAGAGTAGTTACTAGCGACAAGCAAATAGCTAGTCTATTTCATGTGGCCTAAGAACATATGAGAGGAGCGTGCGGGTCTAATAGTATAAAATAGTTTTTTTTTCATCTCTCACCACCATATCAGCAGACTATGTAGCTAGTACTAGCTATTTCCATTGCGGACGCCCTTAGGATTCCAAGAGCCACTGTGGCACGCATCATGCGCCATGGCTCGCCACCGAATTCCAAGATCGCCGGCGACGCGAAGGAGGCCGTGGACAACTGTGTCGCCGAGTTCAGCCCCGTCTTAATCCGAGCTGCCGTGGAGGAGTGCAGGCAGGACAGGCGCACCACCGTGACCAGCGACGACCTCATCCTCGCCTTGAGCAACCTCGGGTTCGACGACAGCGTCAGGCTCCTGGCCTTGTACCTCCGCCGCTACCGTGAGATTGAGGGCACCAGGCCACGCGCCCGGCACACCTTGATGGTAGCGCTGGAGCACCCGACGGCCCCGGCGGTGGAGGCAGAGGTGCAGTCGCCGGCGCCGCCGTCGCCAGGTCTGGACCTGCAACTGGGCCCGCCACAGGTGCGTGACGTCACTGAGCTGGGCCCGCACGCCGATGTGTGCGCGGTGTGGCGTGCGGCCGATGCAGCGGCCGCAGCATGAACCTTGCAGGCGCCAACTGGTGTTGATGACGAGGACGAGGACGAGGAGTGAACTGTGAACTGCCCTGTAGATGGCAGATTTGACTGGATTGCTCTTGAATCGGTGTGAACGATAATAAACATTTGTATATTTCCATTAGTGTTCGAATCCTTGCCGGTTTGCTTCCACCCTTGTTGGTTGTAATCATGGCTTGGATCTTTGTACCTTGGTTAATGAAATCTGCATCATACAACCATGGTCAGTCCGGTTGTAATCATTATATTGTTTGGATTTTTGTTCATTGATCAACGAAAGCACACAGCTTGTTTCCTCTATGCAGACCACACGGCTGATGCTCTCTTCTCTTCCTCGTTCTTGCACAAGTAGGGGAGGCGCGCCAGATCCGGTGTGGGAGGGAAACAAACCAATGGGATTTTGCTGGTTTCTTAGCGCCTCGGCACGAGCGTAGACTTGGTTTCTCCTCCAGAAAACGGTTTCTTCCTATTCTACTCTCTCTCTCTCTCTCTCTCCTCGATTAATCTTTTGCCACGTCAGCAAAATATTATTTCACAAGCACGGAAAACCTACAGCACGAAACCCATGTCCCAGGATCCTCGAGGCCCAACCAGGGTTTACCTTTTCGTTTTTTTCCCGAATCCCGCCGTTTGACGGAAACGAAATTTCGGCCGAAATTTCGCCGAAATTCGCTAATTCCGAACGGAAAGGGACCTCAAATTCAAAAAACGAAATTCCAATGAATTCCGACCGAAATTTCGGTGATTTCGACCGAAATTCGGTGATTTTCGATCGGAAAATTATGTAATTTGTGTTTTTCCTACTGTTCCTGAGGTCAAATGAAAAACTTTTGAATACCAACTTTGTTCAGTTTTTCGAGATCTACAACTTTTGTTTTACGAACTTTTTCATTTGAGCAATGGTTTGAAAGTTATTTAATTATTTCAAAAACTACCAATTAAAAGTCTTGTCATTTCATGTGACAACTTCCATTTTCTCTCTTAGGCCTCAACTGGACTTTTATTATTCTTGTTATTGCGGATATGCCTATAAATTATTACAACACAATACATCCAAAGTCTATTAGAATTATTACAATCCAAAGATACAACAGAGGCAAAGACATAGTCCATACTAAGTCCATGTAGCATATTCTCTGCATTTAAATACAACAGAGTACACCAATTGTTATATATATTCATCATCTGACAAGGAAGCTTAATTTGTGTAAAAATGTTAGAAATTATTCTGTTGACTGCGCATACATTGTAAAATAAGAAAACGAATCTAATCTGTCTCGGTAGTTTACCATCCTTGATAGGACAAAGATACTTTATTCGTGCGTACAAGGCAAGCAACCTATATAGTACAAGCCTAGCAGTCAAATCTCCAGACAAACTTTTATTTTAAAGTGTGAGTTCGGTCATGAAAAACATATTAATAGCTGGTTAAAATTTTCAAGTTCTCAAATACTCCAATCTGTTTTACTCCTACTACTTGCCATCCTAAAATAATTACGGTCTCTCACAAATTTTGTCGCTAACTTTAAGGAAAAGCATGCATATAGATATTATTACAGGAAAAAAACAATTCACATGCATGATACGAACGGATTCATCGTCAGAGTTAATTCTACATTACTACAACTTCTCATGGTTTCTGCGTATAGCTAGCAGAAGCGACATAATTAAAGAGTAAACGTGCGTGTGTATTGCACACCTGCCCATGTCATGTCCAAACCACAAACAAATTCATGACAAATAAAGAAGAAGCGTTTATGTGCGTATGAAATTGAATAGGTACCTCACCAACATCATGATAAACCAAAGTCTAGTTGAAGTCGAGGGGAGAAAACAAATTTTTGCACATGAAATGACGAGTCATTCAAATTACGGTTTCAAATGTTAATTTTAGCTTAGCAAATGATCTTAGATTTGAGTGTGTTCTAGTCCTATTTGCTTAGAAAAACACCTAGTTTTTTATTATATTTTTTTCCAATTTTTTATAAATTTTTTTGAATTTTTGAATTTTGAAACAAAATTTACCGAAATTCCGGTTCCGGTAACTAGCGAAAACGAAAAAAATACCAAAATTTTGCCGAAATTGTAAACCTTGGCCCAACCCAGTGCTCTGCTGGTACCTACCTCGGATTCCTCACCGTCTCCAGCATGGACTTTACATGCATTATTTATTTCTCATGAGTACTCATATTGATTACATGCATTCTCATGAGTCCAGGGTTTACCGGAAGTCTCTCTGTCACCCTCTTGAATGAGTTTTGGAGCCATGTATGTGCAACGAGGTCTGACCCCGGCCGGTGACAGCATGCTGCTAGTGCTCCAGGGGAAACTGCATGCAGCGCGTACGTGACGCCACTGTTGCCGTAGAGCGGCTGGCGTCGGAGGACGACATTGTCAAAGGTGGGTACAGACTGGACTTGCTTCTACTTCCACTGCGCCAGCAAAGCAATGTTAACCCAGGAAAGTTTTATTTGGACACTATTTTCCTATCCTCTTTAAATTTACAAGAAACATATATTTTAGACACTACGGTCGGTCTACAAGAGAAACCATATTTTCCCAAATGATGATGTGTTGAACTACCAGAGGCAAATTGTTCTATACTCCTTGTGACAAATTAATTTTCCCAAATATAATTATTTTGCTTCAAGGGCTATTTATAACTTGAAGTGACACATGGGATTTATTTGTCATTTAAACATAAAATTAAAGAATTAGATGCATTAATTTACACCTAATTTTTTTTTACCCCCTAGACGTTTCAATTCATCCACCTTCACACGAACATACGGCTTCCATTCAGTGTACCCATGACAAGTGTTAACCATGCATATATCTATTAGATACAATACACCGCTCCACATTTCCTTCCATCCACCTTCACACGACACTTGGCTTCCTTTGGTCGCATGTATGCCAAGTGTTGTCCATGCACACATTTATTAGGACAGATGTAACTCTTCTTCATCTTTTAGATGGCTATAAATAAATGGGATTTTCTTGAGACAAAGAGACATCAAACAGTGCCATGGACAAAAATCAAGCTAACAATCTCCGAGAGGGTGCACGAGGTAAGTTTTCTTATCTTTGTACTATAGGATGCGTACATGCTTACTATAGGATGCGTACGGTGCTAGCGTTACTAGTTGTCGGTTGTGAGTAGTGGTATCTAGAGGAGAGAATCGCTACCGACAAAATAGCGAGTCGGATTTGACCCGCATAAAAGTTATTTAGGTGCGAACATGGGCCGGCACATTTTTCTTGTTTGATACTTTCAACAATCGGCCCATATGATACAAACCTGCTCTCATCTGTGTCCTACTTTTATGATAAAGTTCAAATTCATCATGCTTCACTTTTTTTTTTGTTAGTCAATGCCTGGGGATAGGATGGAAAGCGCATCTGCCCAAGGATTCTTTGTTAGAGAGTAACTCTTAAAAAAAGGAGATGAGTGAATTTTCTTAGCATCATCATGCATATAGTACATGTTCTTCTTATATTAAACAATAGAAGAAGCCTTTTGCATATTGAAAACGAAAAAAAAATACAAGAAGCCTTCGCATGAACCTTCAACAGGCATAGCGCCCAAGCTCTTACTAATGCCCCTGCCTGAATTTTTTTTCTGGAATCCATTGAATTACTTCATTCTTGTTTTATATCTTATTTTCTAATATATATAGCAGGCACCGATCATGCACCTGAAGAGCACAGGATTCCAAGAGCCACCGTGGCACGAATCATGCGCCACGGCTCGCCGCCGAACTCAACGATCACCGGCGACGCCAAGGAGGCCGTGGACAACTGTCTCGTGGAGTTCTGCGCGGTCTTGATCGCTGCAGCCGTGGAGGAGTGCAGGCAGAACAAGCGCACGACCGTGACCGGCGACGACCTAATCCTCGCCTTGGCCAACCTCGGATTCGAGGACTACGTCAGGCCCCTGGCTCTGTACCTCCGCCGCTACCGCGAGATCGAGGGCAACAGGCCACGCGCCCGGCACAGCTCCATGGCAGCGGCGCAGGGCCCGACGGCCCCGGCAGAGGTGGAGGCGCTGCCGCCGCCGTCGCCGGAGCCAACCCTGCAGCTGGAGCCGCCGCCGTCGGTGCGTGACGTCACGGAGCTGGGCCTGCACGGCGACGTGTACGCTGTGTGGCGTGCTGCTGCAGCGGCCGCCGCAGGAACGATGCAGGCGCCAGCTGGTGCTGGTGATGATGATGAGGACGAGGAGTGAACTGTGAACTGCCTTGGAGATGGCAGATTTGACTAGGATTGCTCTGGAATCGTGGTGACGAGTTCAGAATAAACATTTGCTTATTTCCATTATTAGTGATCGAATCCTCGCCAGTTCGCTTCCACCCTCATAGTTGTGCTAATAAATGATTGTAATCATGGCTTGGATCTTTGTTCCTTGGTCAATGAAATGTGCATCATACAGCCCTGGTCTGTCCCGTTGTAATCGTTGTTTGGATTTTTCTGTCGTTGGTCAATGAAATATTAAACCTGCATCATTATTCTACTATGAACTTTGGATGTTTCTGACCGATCTGCTCCATGTACTACCGTACCACTAGCTCGTGCACTGTAGCAAACTTTGGAGTAGTACGTAGTACTGCAAGTAGCAAGTTGAGCCTCATCTGGATGCAAATTTGTTGCCACGCTGAAATTATCACCAAATCATCAATCAATTATCAGGACACAAAATAAAAATGGACGCACGATTGAATTTATATACTTATTTATAATTTTACATTATTTAAAATAATTTTCTTTTTTAGTTCAATTTCCAAGAGGCACATGGCCTTCTTCCACCCCATGACTTAAATTTAGTTCACAAATGTTTGCAAACTAAATATTTATAGTTGCCTGCACATGACAAGATTAGGTTGGCTATTTATGTTCTGTCTAATCAAGATATAATGATATTTTGTTGCGGCTGAAGATATTTTTTTTATCTCGAATACGCAGGAGATCTGTAAAAAAACATCATTGCATTAAGAATAATAAGAGTTGTTTACAGTGCACGTTACGTGCAGTTCCTTATGTGGATTACTCACAAATTGGTCAAAGTCCAGCCTTGCATGTTAAGACCTCAAGATACGTTGCCTGCAATAAATATGAGAAATTTAATGTAATCACATTGCTTATTTTTTTCAACCACAAGTATTACTTCTTCCGGCTATAAATACTCTGTTTGACCAATGCAAGATTTGTTCGAACAGTTAAAACTGAACTACGGAATTATAAGTGCCGACTAAATTATAAGTTCACAGATAACTACGGAAACCTGAAGGTAACACTTCAAGGTAACCTTATGCAGTGACCCAAGGAGCATGCTGCCTGTATAATAATATGGCTCACCTTGCAATCCTCGGCAGTGAGCAAGCACAAGATGAAGCCATCCTGAGGCGCCACCGCAAGTCCATGAAGGGAAAGTTCATGTCAAAACAATGGCACAGTAGGTTATCTTGCCGTTAACATTCCTAACCATGCAAAGCACCGAATACGGCGAATAGAGGACTGAAGAGGTGCACGATAATGTTCTCCTGGAGTGTCATGATCGGACTTCAGTACAAGAGGCGCAACAAATCAGGACTCAAGGAGGCGTAATCTATTTGGATTAGTTGTTAGTTTCTTTCCCGGTTTGTTACCAGGCTTGGCATTATATAAGTCAAGACCTGCGGTAGTTTAGGTTTTATGCTAATTGTATCTTAGATTGGTTTGTGTTCCTGCCTTCCTGCCGCGCCGTGGAGCTTCAGCTATTGCTCCGGCGCGCCGGCGAGGTCCAGGGCCACGGCCTGCTACTTCCTTCGAATACAATTTGCGTCACGTTCCTCCCACCAACTCCAATCCTTCCACTGCCCATAACACCTTGGTATCAGATAGCTTTGGTTCCGTGTCCATGGCGGCAGACGACGAGAAAACCGCCCTGGAATCGACCGTCGACGACATGCTCACCACCCTCACCGACCTCGCCGCCAAGGTTTCCGAGCTCGCTACGCAAACCGCCGCCCTCAAACCCTTGCTCCCGCTCGCCAAACAACTTGACGGCCTGCCGGACAAGGTCACCACCCTCCAGGCAGCGGCGTTCGAGGGCGCAAATCAAATCACCGCCCTCAGCCTCGCCGTGACGCGCTTGGAGAAGGCGCAGCGCGGTGACCGCGATCACCACACGGACGACGTCGCGGGGGGAGACGCGTCAGCGTCAGGCCCTCTCCCGTTCCGTGAGACGCCGCACCTCCCTCACCGGGACGTCGAGGACGACAACGACGACCCACGCTTCCACCTGCGGGCACGCATCGAGTTTGCGACCTTCGATGGAAAGGAGGACCCCCTGCCGTGGCTGAATCGCTATGAGACCTTCTTCCGGTGCCAGAACACACCGGAACACCGGTGCGTTCCATACGCATCCCTCCATCTCACGGGGTCAGCCCAACTCTGGTTTTCTCGGCTAGAGTTGACGTCGGGTACTCCGTCGTGGCGCCGGTTCGCACAACTCGTGCAGCAACGCTTCGGGCCGCCCATGACGGATAGCCCCATTGGCGAGATCATGATACTTCACCGGGACAGGACCGTGAACGACTACACCAACAAGTTCCTCGCCCTCACCTACCGTGACGCCTTTCTGACGGAGTCCCAGTTGGTCCAGATGTAAACGGCCGGCCTCGTCAACCCACTCAAGACCGACGTCGCTCTACGCCGTCCGACATCCCTTGATGATGCCATCATGCTCGCTAGAGCCTACGAGTAGCGCATGTCCCTGTCCTCTACCGACCCGGCACCTGCGCGGGGCCCGCGCTCCTTGTTCCGAGCTCCGTCCGCCTCCACGACAGCAGCACCACTGGCTGCCTCGTCTACAACACCCCAAGACGCGGCGTCCTCGGCTCCAGCAGGGTCGGGCCAAACCACCTCGCTCGCGTCCACCCTACCACGCCGCCGTCTCTCTCCAGCCGAGATGACCCAACACCGGGCGGACGGCTTATGCTACAACTGCGATGAGAAGTTCGTCGCCGGTCATCGGTGCAAAATGCTCTTCATCATCGAGGTTATGGGGTTCGACGACACGGAGGAACCCGTGGCGACGGCCGCCATCTCGGCTACTGATGATGCGCCAGGCATCTCTCTGCACGTGATCTCAGGCGTGCACGCGCGTGGCTGCCAAACCATGAAAGTGCGCATCTCCGTCGCCGGTGTCACCGGGGTCGCCCTCCTCGACTCTGGCTCATCCCACAACTTCATCGACGTCAACATGGTGCAGCGGGCGGGCGTTCATCTCATTCCATGCTCCAACCTCTCGGTGACCGTCGCCAATGGTGACCGGGTGGCGTCCCCGGGAAAGGCGCTTGCACAGAGCGTCCACATTGGCAACGAGGCGTTCGACATCGACTTTTATGCGCTTCCTCTCGGTGCATACGACATGGTGCTGGGCGTGCAGTGGTTGAGCTTGTTGGGCCCGATCCTGTGGGACTTCGCCAAGCATACAATGTGTTTCACGCGCGCTGGAAGACCCATTACATGGCACGGCATGGACTTCTCACCAGGGCTCACGTCGTCATCCCTGATGAGCCGCGACGGAGATCTCCTGGATGTGCTACTGGAGGAGTTTGAGTCCCTCTTCGCCGAACCACAGGGCCTTCCTCCCAAGCGCCACCTGTGCCACCGCATTCTCCTGAAGCCCGGGGCTGGTGCCGTCGCCGTGAGGCCCTACCGCTATGCACACATCCAGAAGGACGAGCTGAAGCGTCAGTGTGACGAGATGTTGCGCTTGAGCATCATCCAGCACAGTTCGTTGGCCTTCTCGTCCCCGGCGCTGCTTAGCTGCAAGCGCGATGGCACGTGGCGCTTCTGCGTCGACTACCGGGCGTTCAACGATGCCACCGTCAAGGACAAGTTCCCTATTCCCGTGGTGGAGGAGCTGCTGGACGAACTGCGCGGAGCAAAGTTCTTCACCAAGTTGGACATGCGCTCGGGGTACCATCAGGTACTCATGCACCTGGACGACATCGAGAAGATGGCGTTCAGGACACATCAGGGCCTGTTCGAGTTTCTCGTGATGTCGTTCGGGCTTACTAATGCTCCGGCGACTTTTCAAGCCATGATGAACGACATCCTCCTACCGTATCTTCGACGGTTCGTGCTTGTCTTCTTCGATGATATATTGATTTACAGCGCATCATGGTCGGAACATCTCCGCTACGTTCGCACGGTGCTTCGCACGTTGCAGGACCACCAGCTTTTTCTCAAGAAGTCCAAGTGTGAATTCGGCCACCCGTCCGTGGCATATCTGGGCCATGTGATATCGGAGCGCGGCATCGAGGTTGACAAGCAGAAGGTGGAGGCCGTCCTCTCATGGCCTCTTCCTGCATCGGCACGCGCTGTCCGTGGCTTCCTCGGCTTGGCGGGCTACTATCGCCGATTCATCCGCGATTATGGCGCCATCGCCGCGCCTCTCACCGCGCTGCTCAAGAAGGAAGGGTTCTTTTGGAATCCGGATGCAGAACAGGCATTTCGGACGCTACAACGCGCCCTGATGGAGGCGCCTGTCCTACAGCTTCCGGCGTTCGACCGCGACTTCGTCGTCGAGTGTGATGCGTCGGGCTCTGGCTTTGGCGCTGTTCTCCATCAAGGTGGCGGTCCAGTCGCGTTTTTCATCAAGCAGATCGCTCCTCGCCACACCAAGCTAGCGGTGTATGAGCAAGAACTGATTGGCTTGGTCCAAGCCATTCGGCACTAGCGACCGTATCTCTGGGGTCGCCGTTTCATTGTGTGGACTGACCATCACAGTCTGTGTTTCCTCTTGGATCAACGCTTGATGACTATTCCGCAGCACCAGTGGGCAAGCAAGCTTCTTGGGTTCGACTTTGTTGTGGAGTACAAGCCGGGCTCTTTGAACGTCGTCGCTAACGCTCTATCTCGCAGGGGCGAGCACTCCGGTGAGCTGGCCGCCTTGTCGTTGCCCACGTTCTGCTTGTTTGAGGAAGTTCATCAGGAGATCAATGGAGATTCAGACCTGTCCCAGTTGCGTGATGCCATTAGAGGTGGTGCCAAGAAAGGAAATAGGTCGGTGAAGGACGGCTTGATATTGTTCAGGGGTCGGATTTTCATTGCACCGTCCTCGGGGCTCCTGCCTACAATTTTGGAGTCTGTCCATGGTGCCGGACATGAAGGGGTTCATAAGTCGTTACATCGTCTGCGTGCTGACTTCCATGTGCCAAATGATCGTAGGGTTGTCCAAGATTTCGTCCGTGCATGCTCAGTTTGTCAGCGCAACAAGACTGAACACTTGCAACCAGGGGGCTTGCTGCAACCGTTGGAGGTTCCTTCATCGATCTGGTCTGATCTTGCTATGGATTTCATTGAGGCTTTGCCTAAAGTGAATGGGAAATCAGTCATCATGACAGTGGTGGATCATTTCTCCAAGGCAGCTCACTTCATCGCCTTAGCTCATCCATACACGGCAGTTTCGGTGGCTCGTGCTTTCTTTGCTGAGGTTGTGCGGCTGCACGGCATACTGGCGACCATAGTCAGTGTCAGAGATCCAGTATTTACAAGCTCTTTTTGGCGTGAGTTGTTTCATCTGGCCGGTGTCAAACTTCAGGTTACATCAGCATTCCATCCTCAGTCGGACGGCCAATCAGAAGCAACAAACAAAATCATCACCATGTACTTGTGGTGCCTCACAGGGGATCGCCCACGCAATTGGTTAGAATGGCTTCCTTGGGCAGAATTTTGTTATAATTCTTCCTATCAACAATCGCTGAAGACTTCTCCATTTGAGGTGGTTTATAGTCACCCACCTCCTTCTATTCGATCTTATGACCATGGCGACGCTCGAATGCCAACAGTGGAAAAGGCGATGTTGGACTGTGATGAGTTTTTAGCGGAAGTTAGAGATCGGTTGGAGCAAGCACAGCAACACTACAAAGCTGTGTATGATCGCCGTCATCGACCAGTGCACTATGCTCCAGGCCAGTGGGTGTGGCTTCGTTTGTTGCACAGACCAGCGGCGTCACTTGATGTTCGTGGCCGCGGGAAGTTGGGTCCTCGGTTCTTTGGTCCTTTCCAAGTTCTGGAGAAGATCGGTGAGGTGGCTTACAAATTGCGCCTGCCTGCCGGGGCGCATATTCATGATGTGTTTCATGTGGGTCTTCTCAAGCCTTTCCATGGTAAGGCTCCAACACAGGTGCAACCATTGCCTGCTGTGCGTCATGGCCGTGTGTTAGTAGAACCTGAAGAAGTTCTTCGGAGCCGACTTGCTCGAGGGCATCGTGAGCTTCTGGTGCGGTGGAAGGGCGCACCAGCAACTGAGACGTCTTGGGTTTCTTTGGTGGAATTTCAGCAGCTGTTTCCCAAGTTTCAGCTCGAGGACGAGCTGCTTGTCCAGGGGGGGAGAGATGTCATGGTCGGACTTCAGTACAAGAGGCGCAACAAATCTGGACTCAAGGAGGTGTAATCTATTTGGATTAGTTGTTAGTCAAGACCTGCGGTAGTTTAGGTTTTATGCTAATTGTATCTTAGATTGGTTTGTGTTCCTGCCTTCCTGCCGCGCCGTGGAGCTTCAGCCATTGCTCTGGCGCACCGGCGAGGTCCAGGGCCACGGCCTGCTACTTCCTTCGAATACAATTTGCGTCACGTTCCTCCCACCAACTCCAATCCTTCCACTGCCCATAACATGGAGCTTGGAAGGCTAGACTTCCACCATTTTTCATGGATGGCTGCAGCTGTCACAGACTGTATTACAAAAGTATCATTGGTGGCCTTTAATTTCTTAGGAATTTTATTTGAACCTCGACAACAAGGCATACTGTGCCAATGCCTTATAAGAAATCATCAAGGATGATTCGAATCTTGTTTAAGATCTGGATTTTTGGCCGTCATGGAAAAATCTAGATTTTTATTAGATGAATTGATCTGATCTTTGTTTTCATTGACGGTACATGGAATATATGTGCATACCTTGGTGGTTATTATATGATCTCTACAATTTTCTTAGCTAGTCCTGTATAGCAACTCGATCGAGTCATATCTTGATGTGATTTGTTTTCTTGCTAAAATTATGGCTAAATTAAATAATTAGTGATACCTAATAATATAATGTGCACCAAGACAACAATAGCATCGTTATTAGTTGACAATCCATCTGCATCCAACATTTCTTGCTCTAGCTAGAGAAACGCTCGACATCTGCATTTGTACTCGACGTGATTGACAAGGGTTTTTCCACCACCGAAAGCCAAACCCTTGTCTCTGGATCCTCAAGACCCTAAACCTAGTGCTATCTTTTTTTTTCGACACGAGGCAAGCCCCATTTCCATTACTAAAACAGAAATACAAGAGTGTTCAGCCAGACGGCCCAAAGAAAAGGAAAAGGGAAGCCTAAGAGGGACGCAACTAATCTGATTCAGATCATACACACCCTAGAGTTCGAGCACCCAGGTTCCCTAGGTGAAGGAAGTTTCAATTGCATTACAAAGAGTTTAACTGCCAATCAGACAAAAGAAGAAACGACAACTCTCATACAAGGAGAGGGGGATAGACGACGAGACAATACTAACAACCGGAAATGGGAGACGTTCCCAGCAGATTCTTGGAGACGTCCTTCTTCCTAGGTCGCCTCTTCGTCTTCATCCTAAACATTAGCTGGCGTAGGTACAGCATGACCTCTTTGAGTAGATTGGTGGGTTAAGATGCCACATGCCACACTCATCATAATCCTGATCCCCTCGAGCAGTGTACCATGGGATAACGAGTTACACACACCTGCCCAATAAGACATGAAAGAACAAGCATGCATCACAATATCAATCGGATTTCTTAGAGGTTCTTTTGTCAAAGCAAACTTTATTTCTGCACTTCTAGATTGCCCAAAAGATTGCAGCCAAACTAAATGTGTAAAAGTGCTCTCCGCCAGGCAGCCAATGCGTTATTGTTGTAAATTTTGGGAATGTTAGTAGCCCCCGAAGCAGTGGGCGAGAATGCCCCAGATTCATTTTACCAAAGGACACTGGAAAAAAAAAGATGTTCCATCGACTCATTCTGTGAGCAGAAATAAAATTTAGGGTCACCCACCCATTTCCTCTTGATCATGTTTTCTTTAGTCAAGATACCATTTTTCTCCAGCAGCCACACAAAGACTTTAATCTTGTTTGGGATCTATGATTTCCAAATATGTTTAAAGATGGGCCAGCAACTGTTTTAGTTAAATGTTCATATACTGATTTTGTTGTGAAATGGCTAATTTTTTACCACTTCCAGCTCACCACATCTTCTATATTGTCAAATTTGTAGTTATACATCTCTTCTACCACATAAACCCATTCTTCGAAAAGAACGGTTGGTAGCCATCTTCTAAATGTTAACTGTCCATGTATAGATAGAAAGGAATGCACATAAATTTCCTTCTCATTGCACAAATCATAAAGGAATGAATGTGTTATGCATAGAAGATGTTTCCCCAGCCAGGTGTCCTCCTAAAACAGAGTAGACTTGCCATTTTCGTACAGATAATTTCCTCCCCTTGATGTAGATAGGTTTAACTTTCAGCAAGTGACGAGAGTCTCCTAGTTTGAAAGTTACAGAGCTAATTGTTTTATCTTTAAGGTATTTGGCTGTAACCAACTCCTGCCAAATCCCCTTTTCATTCTCCAACTTCAACCACCATTTGCAAAGTAAACTTAAATTCATTTTCTGGATGTCTTTGACACCCAGACCACCTTTCTTCTTACTTTGGCAAATAGTTTCCCATCTTACAAGATGGTATTTCCTTTTCTGCCCCCCTTCTTGCCACAGAAAAGTTCTTCTTTGCTTATCATGCTTCTCTAGCACAATTTGAGGGAACAAATACATGGACATATGGTATATAAAGGTGCTTGTTAGCATCCTTTCATCATGTGAGAGGAGTTGTTCCTCTAGCCTTCGCAAGTGCTCTCAATCCTCATTCTTCCTTCTTTCCTGGCTTCTATATGAATCAATGTAATCCCTGAAACCAAACTTCCATGGAACCACTCCTTTAACCCTTGTACAGGCCGGATGTTCTGGATTCTGAAGGGTGTAAGTCATCAGCTCATCCTTTTCTCTATCGGGATGAAAGGACACTCGCAGGTAGTATAGTTGATTGGATGGGCTTGTGGAAGGGTATGGTGGATTGGTACATAGGATAAAACTAGAATCACTCAGAGATCACTCAACAAGATCAACTAGCACCAGAGATTACTCGACGGATTTCTCAACTAGGATAGCTCGGAGATTACTCGACGAGGATCAACAAGCACTGGATGTTACTCTACGGGTTTCTCAAAGAAGAGCCACACTCAATCTCATATCATATCAATTCATCAACTGACACATATCATCCCTTTAGAGACACTTAATACTTGAACTCTTGGAAACTAAAAGGACAGATAGGAAAAGACTCACTAATTAATACTCTTAGACACTAAGAAACTCTTGGAAAACAAAGAGATAATGAAGAAGTTAATAAAGAGTCTTAAACTCGCACGCAGCTTCCTGGAAGCCTGCACACCTTCCAGTTAAATGGTCATAACTCTTAGCTCAGAAGTCCAAAAGATGCTCAGTTTGTTGCGTTGAAAAACTTAACTCAAATACCCTTCCAATGGCGCATCATATAAATGCTGAAACCACGTGCATTAATGCCAGAAATTCATATAGCATAGAGAGATTTCTGCATGATATTTGGGCTAGAGTAAACATGATGTAACTGATGTCGGGTTACTTTCTCGTGTATGGTTTACATTATAATGGACACTTCATCCTCCCCTGGTTGAAAGAGAACTCGTCCTCAAGTTTGGATTAACTGGAAGCAAAGTGAGGGTTACTCCATCTTTGGTGGATGAATATGTATTCTTCTTCCCATCATGTATAGTATGCCGATCAAACTGCCAAGGCCTCCCTAAAATTAGATGGCAAGGTCGATCGGTATCACATCACAAAGCACCTCTTAATGATGATAGATGTCCCCAATAGAGAAATTTACAAGACACTGCTGATTCACCTTCTCCTTCTGTGATTTATTTTAGCCAAGCTAAATTGTATGGAAGAGGATGCTCCACGGTCACAAGTGCAAGTTTCTCCACCATTGCTTGAGACACCACATTCTCACAACTTCCACCATCAATGATGACATCACATACTTTACCATGGATGGTGCAGCATGTGTGAAAAATGCTCTTACGATGCCAATCATCTTCTAAAATAAGAGCAGTATTAAGAATATGGCGTGTGACAAAAAGTTCACCTTCATCAGCATGTATGGCTACTCCCTTCTCCAATGGATGTTCATCAAATATTGTTGGAGAATCATCTTGTTCAATAGTTTTTCCATCAATTGCAAGTTGTTGACACAGAATCGCGCCAAACACACTCGAATGCGCTAGCACGCGCGAACGATCGTCAGAACGATCAACACCCACGAAACTCTGGGCAGGCCGGTTAGACCGGTGCCGCCAACCGGTTAGACCGGTTCGTGCAGGGCTTCGCTGAAAGCCTAGAACGGCGAGCTCGAGAGGGACCCCGTCGGAGCTCGTCACGCTAGAGTTGCTCTGAGGTCGGCAGGCCACTTAGAACATCTTCAAACGCCATAGAGACGAAGGAAGAAAGCAATCTAATGTTGGAAAAGTCTAGGGTTTGAGAGACAAAAATTAATGCGATATTTTGATTGATTCGATTAGAAATAACCTCGATCGGCCTTAGCCTTTATATTTATAGGCCGGGGAAGACGTACCCCTTCACGATTAGGATTACAAAATGACTCTTTACAAAAACCCTAAATCTACTCGGACTGCATAGACCAGACCGGTCAGACAGGTCGGCCTCGGCAGGTGCCAAATTTGACTGTCAACACAAGAGTACGTCTACTTGGACAATCTTGCATTCTATGTCCCCAACCCTTGCATCGAAAGCATTGGACACCCTTATTTGCTAAATTTTCCTCCTTCTCAGGCTCACTGCTGCTAGAAGCATGAATGCTTGCTGCTGTAACTTCGCTTCCTGGTTCTTTCTTGCTTGGTGTGCCTTTTTTCAATAAGGAGGCGTGTCACAATTTTCACAGCAAGCTTGAATACATCATGATAAGAGTGATATGGCTGCAACTCAACAACATCACGGATGTCCTTTCGCAACCCTTGCAGATAACGAGCAATAGTTTGCTCCTCTTTTCCATTTACTTCACATCAAAACAAGAAGGTGGTCAAATTTTTCAGTTTACACTTCTTTTAGAGATTTTCAGTGTTGAAAATAATTTCCTTTCTTTCACTTAAATTTCCAAGAGGTACTTAGCCTTCCTCCAAAATAAAATTGACGACTCAGCACCCCGTGATTTCTATTTAGTTCATAAATATTTGCAAACTAATTTTTTTAATTTCTTAGATTTGGCCGATGTGCATATATATCTGGTCAGTCCAACTGAGTCGTAATGATATTTAAGGTATATTGAATAATTATGGTGTACAGTGCTTACTAAAAATGCTTATTCTTGCAACTACATTATTTACTATTTCCTTGGTAATAAATACTTCTTTTGTCCAAGATTTGGTGGAACACTTAAAACTTGGATCGGTCATAAATTTGAAATATCTATTAGTTTGCAAACATTAAACTCATATTTATAGTGTTTTATTTAATATTACTTTCATGATACATACATTTGCTAGGTACTAGATCCAGAAATAGTACTCAAAACTTTACCTTGAAACCGGAAAGTAAATTTAGTATTTTGACCTAGGTAGTAGTGTATCTAGCTCTTTGTTCATATATTATTAAATTTTAATTCAAAGTTAATTTTAAAATAGCTAGCACTTAATCTCTATCTCTATTATTTGTAAACCAAGCAATCACTACTACAGAACAGGCCTTTGTTTCAGGCCATTTGTCCCGGCAGCCTTTGGGCCCGGGACAATAGGTGGCTTTTGTCCCGGGTCCAACGGCTAGCCGGGCCAGGGGGGGACAGGGGCCTTTTGTCCCGGTTAGTGTCTCCAACCGGGACAAAACTCTTTGGCCCCCTTATCCCCTTCCCTCTCCCCCCGCCCGAGCCATTCAGCTCACTTGTTCTTGCTGTTCTTGGCACGGGAGAGAGGAGTTCTTGCTCATTTCTTCACCACATTTGTGAAGATCTTTGATTTCCCGTCCATCCATCAGCGCTAAAGGTTTGGGGCTTGTTTTTCTCTTCTTCCTTGGCTTGTATAGCTCATTTCATGCTTTAGAAATAGAGAAAATGTGTAGCTAGCTTATTTCTTGGACATTTAGATTGCATATGTAGGTGTGATTTTCTTTTAGATTTAGATGAGTATGTGGATAGTAGAAATTTTTAGAATGAGTGTAGACACTTCATGTGATGTACTTGTATATATGACCATATTGTGGATAGTTGATTTTTGTATTCATGAATGAATTAATGAAATGAGTATATTACAATTTTTTGTATTATGAATGGATTATTTTGACACTCTAGTGATGTATTTATTCAGGCTCACATTGAAACCATCTAAAAGCTAAAAAAATATTTATTTCGAAACAAGTATACGTCGCTATTCTCCATCCAACGGTGATGGCACTACCTTTCGGGGATACACGATGCGCTATAAGGACGTCGCGAATTGGTTGGTCGCATCACCAGCACTTCCGATTGATAAGAAGACAGCATTTGACACAGTCAGCATGGCCGTTGTTGTACTGAGAGCATATCGACGAGCACGCTGCCTGTGCCAAGTGCTGTGGCTATTAATCGTAAATGTTGGTGCTGCGACTGGCCGATTGGTGACATCCTTGTACCGCACCGTGTCCCCCCCGAAAGGCAGTGTCATCACCGCAGGGTTGAGGTTACTGACATATACATTTTCAGAAATAAATGTTTTTTTTTCTTCTAGAGGGTTTCTGGATATTGAAAAGAGTGTACTCCTGGAACTGAAGGGTGTCAAAGTAATTAGAAGTTATAGAGATTTCTTTCAATTAATGATACATTTCATCTTTTTTATATGATTTCATTGTTATTTGCAAGAGTTATTAATCTGATCATTGTAATTGTAATAGTAAATAATATTTGCATTGTAATTGTAAGAATTTATAATTTTGTGAAAAATAAAGGTATTTTTCAGTAAAATATGGCTTCAACAGCTTGAGGGAGTGGCGCCGATGGGGGTGATCGTTGTCCATCTGGAGAGAAGGGCGCAAATCGAGTAGGTCGTCGGTCCAAAAAACCTAGTGCTTTTCATAGGGCAGCGCTCCGTTATTTGGAAAAAGAATATAGAGAATGCATGGCAAGGGGAGAGGAACCTCCGTTTGATCTTGAGGATTTATTGCGGCGTTACGGTTCGTCACCACCAAACTCGGAGGTTTCAGCTCCGCCATCTTCTTCTGCGCCAGCAAGAAATCCGTTAGAGCATTTTGCGTTCCAATATAAGGACGGTTGAAAACCTATGTGTTGTTGTCCGAATTTTTAAGTTTCATGTATAGTACTCCTTTGTTAAGTTCTGTAATGGATTAAGTACTCCTTTTAATTAATCAAGATGTATGATGGATATTGCAGATCTTTTAATTATTCATGTTATGTTACATTTAGTTTAATTTAGGTTTGATATATTTTATTTATTCGATACGTGTAAAGAATTCAAATCGATTTATTTAAAATGCAGATGGACCGGCAATGGATGTAAAATGCTGACCGACGTTCGAAAGAATTCATTGATGGCCTGCATTATTTTTTTGTATGTGGCTGAGGCAAACAAGCAGAATGGTTTTATGTGCTGCCCGTGTGTTCATTGCAACAATAACGAGGATTACTCATCTTCAAGAATCCTACACAGCCACAATTTCGCAAATGGTTTCATGGAGAAGTATGTTTGTTGGACGAAGCACGGAGAACAGGGGGTTACCATGGAAGACAATGAAGAAGAAGATTTTGACGACCACTTTCCCGGGAAAGCTGGAATCGGTGCATTCGATGACGATATTCCCATGGAAGAGCCCGAAATAGATGTAGCAGAAAATGATCCCAGCGACGATCTGGGGCAGGTATTGCACAATGTGCAGGCAGACTGTGAGAGTGAAACGGAGAGGTTGAAGTTCCAGAAGTTGTTAGAGGACCACCGTAAGTTGTTGTACCCAGATTGTCAAAATGGATTGAAGAAACTTGGCACCACCTTGGAGTTGCTGCAATGGAAGGCGACAAATGGTGTATCCGACAAGTGATTTGGTGAATTACTCAAACTTGTTAAAAAAATGCTTCCTAAGGACAACGAATTGCCTACCACAACATATGAAGCCAAACAACGTGTTTGCCCTTTAGGATTGGAAGTGCAAAAGATACATGCATGCCCCAACGACTGCATCCTCTACCGAGGCGAGTACGAGAATTTGGATGCACGTCCCGTATGCAGTGCATTGCGTTACAAGATTAGAAAAGATGATCCTGAAGATGTCGACGGGGAGCCTCCCGGGAAGAGAGTTCCTGCGAAGGTCATATGGTATTCGCCTATAATACCACGTTTGAAGCGTCTGTTTAGAAATAAAGATAATGCTAAGTTGATGCGATGGCACAAAGAGGAACGCAAGAAAGACTCGATGTTTAGACACCCCACTGATGGGTCGCAGTGGAGAAAAATAGATAGAACGTACCCTAAATTTGATTTGGATGCGAGAAACATAAGGTTCGGTTTGAGTACGGATGGCATGAATCCTTTTGGTGAGATGAGCAGTGGTCATAGCACTTGGCCTGTGACTCTTTGTATGTACAATCTTCCACCATGGCTCTGCATGAAACGAAAGTTCATCATGATGCCAGTGCTTATCCCGGGTCCAAAGCAGTCCGGAAATGACATTGATATGTACCTAAGACCATTGGTTGAAAAACTCTTATTGCTCTGGGGCGATGAAGGTGTACGGATGTGGGATGAATACAAACAGGAAAACTTCAACCTACGAGCATTGCTGTTCGTAACGATCAATGACTGGCTTGCTCTTAGTAACTTGTCAGGACATTCGAACAAGGGATACAAAGCATGCACACACTGTTTAGATGATACCGATAATATATGATTGACTCACTGTAAGAAGGTTGTATACATGGGTCATCGTCGGTTTCTTCCCATCAGGCATACGGTACGAAAGAAGGGCAAGCATTTCAAAGGCCAAGCCGACCACCGAACAAAACCGATGCACCGTAGTGGTAAAGACGTCTTCAACATGATAAAAGATCTAGAAGTTATTTTTGAAAGGGATCTGGTAGCCAACCTGTTCCGAACAAAAACGGAATGGCGCCCATATGGAAGAAGAAATCTATATTTTGGGAGCTACCATATTGGGAAGTCTTAGATGTTCGTCATGCAATTGATGTGATGCACCTCACGAAGAATTTTTGCGTCAACCTGATAGCATTCTTGGGAGTGTACGGAAAGACAAAAGATACAGTAGAAGCACGTCAAGAATTTCAACGTATGGAAGAACGAGATGCCTTACATCCACAACAGCGAGATAATGGACAACAATACTTAAGTCCTGCCAGCTATACTCTTAGCAAGGAAGAGAAAGAAACCATGTTTGACTGCTTGAGCAGTATAAAGGTTCCATCTGGATACTCATCCAATATAAAAGTTATCTTAAATTTGGCAGAGAAGAAATTTACAAATCTCAAGTCCCATGACTGCCATGTGCTTATGACCGAACTTCTTCCGGTTGTGCTACGGGGGATTCTGACTGATAACGTCCGGTTAACCATCGTGAAGCTATGTGCCTTCCTCAACGCAGTTTCTCAAAAGATAATTGACCCAGAGAATTTGATAAAGCTGCAAAATGATGTGGTGCAATGTCTTGTTGGCTTTGAGCTGATATTTCCACCATCTTTCTTCAACATCATGACACATCTTCTAGTGCACCTTATGAAGGAGATTGATATCCTCGGACCAGTATTTCTACACAACATGTTCCCATTCGAAAGGTTTATGGGGGTACTCAAGAAATGTGTTCGTAATCGAGCTCGTCTAGAAGGAAGCATCGCCAGTGCCTACGGAACTGAGGAGGTCATTGACTTTTTTGTTGACTTTATTGATGACCTTAAACCGATTGGAGTCCCTGAATGCGATATGAGGGGAGACTAACTAGAAAGGGTACATTAGGAAAGAAATCTTATGTTTGCACAGATGATTTCTCATTCAAGAAAGCGCATTATACGGTTCTTCAACAATCATCCTTGGTTGACCCATATATCGAGGAATACAAGAAAATTCTGCTCTCCAATTTCCCGGAAAAATCTGAGGCATGGATTACACGTGAGCACATGAACACTTCTGCAGCTGGTTGCGGAAGCATCTAATACATAACATGGATATAAGTGAACAACTGTTCTTATTGGCTAGTGGACCATCTTGGAATATCTTAACATAATTAGGGTACGAGATAAATGAAAACACATTTTATACGATAGCCCAAAATAAAAAGAGTACCAACCAAAACAGCGGTGTTCGTATGGATGTCTCGGACAATAATGGAAAAAAGGACACATATTACGGCTACATTGAAGAGATATGGGAGCTGGATTACGGTCCCAATTTCAAGGTGCCTCTATTTCGTTGCCAATGGGTTAAGCTATCTGGAGGAGGGGTAACAAAATATAAGTATGGGATGACAATAGTTGATCTCAACAATCTTGATTATAGAGACGAGCCATTTGTCCTAGCCCAGGATGTCGCTCAGGTTTTCTACATTAAGGACATGTCCAGCAAGCCAAAGAAGGGGATAAACAAGCAAAAGGATGAGCCTAAGCGACACATAGTTCTATCAGGAAAGGGAAACATCGTTGGAGTGGAGGACAAGACAGACTTGTTAGAAGAATATAATAATTTTATTGCCATTCCACTTTTCGAAGTAAATGTTGACCCATGCATCCTGCTAGCCAATGATGATAATCCATACTTGCGCTGTGATCATAATCAAAGGACATTTGTGAAGAGAAAGTCTTTTACCGCTAAGCCTTCATGTACTTGAATCATTTTATATTATTGTATAAAAACGTAATCACAATTCGAATACTTTTATTATATATGTACTATACAATTATACTTTATGTGTTATATATATTATTTTTTATATTTTTCACTTAATTACCAGACTCAATTATAATTTTCATTCAATAATGGATTACTCAACTAATTTTATTTATTTCATGAAATTACATTCACATTAACACACTATACTCTCTCACTAACACACATAATCTCACTAACACACACACTATCTCTCAAACTCACACACTACTCATTAATATCATGAAATTGCTTAATTTTATGTAAAATTCACTTTTTAAACATTAATATCGTGATAGAATCCACTTTCTGTCGAAAAGCAACAGTTTGAAAAAATTTGTTCACCTAATATATTTTTGCATGATCAAAATAACAAATATGATTTCAAAAAAGTAAGATATTTCGTTGACCCAATCACTTGAATGAAAATTAATTATTTTTGTTGCGTGTATCAAGTTTATATAGAGATAAGAAATTTTGTTCCATAATTTTTGGAATCATAATTTTATAAACTGAATTAACAAATGAAAGCCTATTTTAAAAGAAAAGTAAAAAGAAACAAAAACAAACATAAGATTTGGCGGGAATGAGGGAAAACGGGCCCCTTTTGTCCCGGGTGGTAGATCCACCCGGGACTAAAGGTGGGCCGCGGGCTAGGATTTTTCCCGGCCCGCCCAAAAACAAAAGGGGGGGCTTTTGTCCCGGGTGAAGCCACGACCCGGGACAAAAGGGCCTTTTGTCCCAGGTCGTGGCTTCACCCGGGACAAAAGGGGGGACCCCTATATATATCCCTTCTTCCTCCACCTTCTTCCAACACTTGGGCACAGTTCTTGATCTGCTCCGCCGCCGTCCCTGAGCGCCGTCGACGTCCCCCACCATCCCCGAGCGCCGCCTGAGCTCCGCCGCCTCCACGCCCCGGCCGCCTTGGACGACGACCCCGCCAGGCCTCTCACCGGTGCGCCGCTGTCCTTCCCCCGTGCCACCTCGTCTTCGCCGCCCCGGCCTCCACTCCATCATGGAATTTCCTCGCCACCGGTGTCCCCCCAGCCGCGCTGACCACCTCACTGGCTTCGCATCGCGACGCAGAACCCGCTCGTGGGGATCAGAAGCCCGGAGCCGTCCTACAACGACCACACCCACGAGCTCTGTCGAGCACCGCCGCCGGATCTCGACGCCGGCCATCCTGCACTGCAGCATCCTCCACTTCAGGCCCTCGGTGAGCACCATGTTGCCTCCCTGATCCTTTTTACGCCAGTTCCGGTAGGCCGTAGCTACCCCGCAGCCAGAACGCGAACACCGGCGCTCCACCGCCGCTGCTCCACCGCGGCCATGCCCCTGCGGCCCTGCACAGCACCGCACCGACCCGGTTTCGCATCACCCTTGCACTGCGCACACGCACACGCCCTTTTGCCCAGTTCCCGCACCCAGAACTGCGTGCGAACGTGCTTGCCAGTGAGCCCGCCGCCGCAGATCCGCCCCCGCAGCTGTGCCCGCTGCTCCGCGCCCCGGTGAGCCCCGCTGTGACCCCAGGTGGGTTACGCGTGCCGCACTGAGCCTCCCTGGCCCTTTTCCCGCTCAAATCCCAGCCCAGAGGACCGAGTTTGGCCAACTCCAGCGGCACCCCGCCACGGGAGCTCTGTCTCCGACGAGCCTCGCCGCCGACCCGCGCCCCGATGAGCCCTGGCCGCCCGATCCGCATCCAACGCTCACGATTAGATCCTGAACTGTTATGATCCGAGCCGTTCGATCGCGATCTGACAATCCGGAACCCTTGGTACTGGTTCGGCATGGAAATTTTGCTAAAGAGTCCCTAGCTTTTTCTTGAATTAACCCGCAGTCCACGTTAGTTCAAAAATAATTCCAGATCAGCCCAGAATCTTTCACAGAACCCCCTGAGCTTTCCAATTGTTGGGTCCGCAGTCCAGCCCCTATCTTTTTGCATGTTAGACCCTAGATCTAACCTTTAATTATGTTTAGGTCCCTAGTTTTTGCGCAGAACCCCCTGTAGTTCTAGTTTTCTCGTAGTTTAGTCCCTGGACCTTGTTTTAGCCCTAGATTTCGCATTCTAGCTCCGTTTTAGGCGTTCTTTATGTCCATGCGATCGTTGTAACGCATAGAATAGTTCTAGCTCAGTTTTGTTTGCTATTTTTATGTATTGTTGTACTGTTTCTTAGTTTTTGCCTTGTTTGCATATATGTGTATGTGCTGGACTTTGTTTTGGCGTTGCGATCGTGAGTAGACGTTGAGCAGTCGGAGGAGTACCAGGAGCCACCTTCTACGGGACACTTCAAGCAGCAGGAGCAGTTTGAGGAAGGCAAGTTTATTTCTTGAATTACTTAGAGAATATTACTCGACCTCGTCCATCGATCGGTACTTAGTCAAATGCTCGCTAATATGTGGATTATTTAGAGAATTTTTTTAAGGGTTTTATTTGTATTCATATTTTAGTTACGATGGACCCGTGACATACAGACGCAGAAGACGAACAGTTCCTGTTGAATATGATTGCCGAAGGTCAAGGAGATGTCCCTGAACAAGCTGATGATGGCAGCAATATCGACATATATTTGAATATGTCCGGTGAGGGAATTGAGCCACCATCTATTCAGGATGACGCTGCTGGTGAACAAAGTGCTAATGTACATATCACAACTATACTTATTTGTAACCCTAAAAAAACTATACTTATTTGTAGTGAAAATCATATTTTCATCTGAATTTATATGAATACTATGAATGTTTTTTATAGCCGTCTGGATCATCGTCGCAGCAGAAAAAGACGAAGCGAGGCCCGACAAAAAAACTGGAAGGGCGGTTCATTATAACGGAAGTTGGTCCAGATAGCAAACCGATCGCTCCAGAAGCTGCCGCCAAAAAATTCATAAGACAATCCGGATGTATTGTCAGGGACCACATCCCGATCAGCTTTAGGCTCTGGAAAGCTTCCAATCCAAGCGAGGAACGGGATGCGGTACCCGAAAGAGAAAAAGAATGGTGCTGGCGGGAGCTTAAGAAAAACTTCACGGTTCCAGCTGAATCCGAAGAGATATGCAAGTGCTAGACCCTGAGTAAGATGGCCGAACAGCTGCAATCATTCAAGAAAATTTTGACGAAGAAATATATCAAGACCGGGACCACACCCGTATTTACCGGCGAGCTCGAAAAGCTCAGGGGTCACTGGGATGCATTTGTGGAATACAAGTCTTCAGAGCTTGGGCTTCAGAAGGTGCAGAAGGCCAAAGACAACGCCTTGAAGAAAGTGTACCATCACACTCTAGGCCAAGGAGGCTACAAGCTTGCAATACCCAAATGGGAGAAGATGCAGCAGGATCTGCTTGATAGAGGCATCCAACCTGCGACCATGAATTGGCCTGAAAGGTCAAGGACCTGGTTTTATGGTCACGGGGGAAGCTTGGACGCATTGACTGGTGACTGCGTCTATGGGCCAAACATCCAGCGAGCAGCCCAGAGACTACAGAAGGCCATACAAGCAGCGGCCGAGGGAACATTCCAGCCGGATAGAGAGAGGGACGAGCTGACTTACGCCCTTGGAATTCTAGAGCATCCGGGCCACACAAGAGGCAAAGGCATGATTCCGTGGAAGTATGGCTTCAGGGATTACATTGAATCATATAGAAGCCGGCAATGAAGAACGAATGATGAGCGGGAGCACTTGCGAAGGCTAGAGAAACGGCTCATGTCACACGATCAAAGACTGGAGGAAGAGGTTCAACGCCAAGTGGCCATAGCAATGAGCCAGCAACAGCAAGCGCAAATGGTGCCTCCAGAGCCTAATGTCGCAGTCGATCATCTGTCTCATCGGAAAAGCAGCTGCGCTTCCACAGACGTCGCCGTCGTCGAGCCAACGGGGATCCAGGCCGCAGTTGAAGCGACGGCCCCGCAGCGATTTCTAGTGGATGAGATCACCCAGCGGACACCTTGTGACCTGCAGACTGCCATTAAGAACTTAATATTCACTATTGCGTACGGTACCGCCATACCAACCCAACCAGGCGACGTGTACCACGGGCAGCAAATTCCGCCAGGATACACAAGAGTTGGCGTGGAGCAGGTGTTCCTGGGTTGGGAGATGCTCGAGCTTGATATTCCTAGAGGAGATGGGGAGAGGACACTAGCAGAAGCCATTCATGGCTACATCCTTTGGGATAAGCGCTACATTATCCTAAAGTCGGATGATCAAACACCAAGACCGGCATCTCAGCATGCCTCTCCAAGACCGGCATCTCCGCAAAACTCCCCAAGGGTAGCACTGTCTCAGCAAGGTTCACCGGCACATTCTCCATC
Source organism: Panicum virgatum (assembly GCF_016808335.1). Classification (NCBI taxonomy): domain Eukaryota; kingdom Viridiplantae; phylum Streptophyta; class Magnoliopsida; order Poales; family Poaceae; genus Panicum; species Panicum virgatum. The sequence continues at coordinate 25,631,059 of NC_053139.1, forward strand.
ACCATCATCTCATGCGCTGATGAACACTCAAGCGTCACCGTCGCCTCCATGGTCACCCCCTCCGCCGCCGGCAAAGAAGCAGAAATAGCCGCCGGCAAAGAAGGTAGATGCACCGGCTAAGGAGCCTCCAAAGAAGAAGGAAAATGAGAAGAAAACCAAGGAGGCTCCTATTAGACCCTGGGACATGAGCCTTGAAGAATGCGATCGGATAACTCAAGAAAGAGTTAAAGAGCACTTCAAACCGAAGCCGAAGCCGGAGCCCGAGAAAGTGATAAATCCGATAGATTTGAAATTTTTTAAGGGAATGTGCGAAGCAAATAAGAGAAAATTCATTCTGAGAGATCCCCCTTCAGACTACGAATGCACAATTATCAAAACTACTGAGAAAAAGAAGAGACAATCAAAGTCGCCGTCGTCCGACGTTCCACAGCTCGGAGCCCAAAAGAAACAATCAATAGAGCCTCTCGTAGTGGGACAGACGATGTAACAACAAGACTTTGTTACATTTTTGAAAGAATCAAACCTGACGGCAGCTCAGATTGCAGGGGGAGAAGATATTCCAAAGGCCGATGTGGTCGTCAAATGGACGTATGAGCTGGGCAAATCTCTTGTACCCAACGAAGTAGTGTCCGTGCTTCCAACGCAAATGTTTAAGTTGCACCAGCACTACATGCGTGCGATGGCCAATTGCATCTTCATGCAGGGCGCAAAGATTAAAGATGACGATTTCTTACGGGGGGAGGCCATTATATGGATAAACTGGGAAGAAATTTACCAACTATTCCATCAGGAGGACCTCAAAATCTCTATGGTCGGCTTGTGGGTTCTGTAAGTATTTTACTCTCCTTACGTATTGTTTTGCATGATCTCAACATACTGACCCCTTGATTTATTCGGTATCATGTAGAATGGAGATACAAACTTGCAGGAGAAAGGGATACTCTCACCTCGGCTTCATCGACCCAATTACTTGTAATTGGAGGATTGTACGCGACACTTCCGATGAGCTATTCCAAAACTTGTTCAAGTACATAAGCGTTCATCACAACAAGCAAATGATATTGTTTCCTTACAACATTACGTGAGTGATTCCTTCCGTCTAACTCTTTCTATTCTGTAGTCGAATTGTTTAAACCTTAACTACCAAGAACTGCCTCCGTATAATCTTGCAGTGAACACTGGGTCCTAATTGTCATAATTCCCGAGAAGAGCCTACTTGTGGTTATGGACTCATTGAGGAGAAATCCAGAACAATACGAAAATCTTCTTAACACGATGAAAAAATAATTCTACCACTACTCTGTCGATGACCGATAATTTGAATCACTTTGTTACTTGACTATAATTGTTCTAATCATGCACAAGATTTGGAAACAATTCACTTAAAATCATTCAGGCAAATTTGACAAGGAATTGAAGATCAAGACAGATTTTGCGGTACGCACTTGGATGATTCGTTGCACGATTTATTAGTTTTATTATATATGCATGTAAATACCTGATAATTTCTTCTCTCTTAAAGTGTATGAGGTAGAAACAAGGCACTAATTTATGCGCATACTATGTATGCGAGAACATCCATGGTCTGGTAGGTCCTCCAAGGGCCTGGACAGATTGGGAGGAGGAAGTAAGTAAAAAACTTGTTAATATTTGAACTCGTATTTTAATTAGTCGAAATTAATTATCCCATTTTTCCATAGGTCGAGGATATGCGCGATAAACTCATACCGGAGGAAAAGATTATGGCGATTCAAGAACAATTGTCCGGATTTATTGTTGAGCAAGTCCTCGATCCAAAAGGCGAATTCTACTATGATGGACTATCTAATATTGACAATCGCAACAAATATGATAATATACACGTATATATGTAATTAAGAACGAATATACCTATGTAAATATATATGTGTGTGTATGTATTAAATTTCTATTTATGAGTATGTATGTATTATATATATAAGCACTCCAATAATATATATGTGTGTGTGTGTGTATATATATATATAATATTGGTCCTAGACATTTTCATATGTAAAGGAATTCACATGTATAGATATGTGTATACATACATATATATATTCGAACAAAACTTCAACCTACGAGCATTGCTGTTCGTAACGATCAATGACTGGCTTGCTCTTAGTAACTTGTCAGGACATTCGAACAAGGGATACAAAGCATGCACACACTGTTTAGATGATACCGATAATATATGATTGACTCACTGTAAGAAGGTTGTATACATGGGTCATCGTCGGTTTCTTCCCATCAGGCATACGGTACGAAAGAAGGGCAAGCATTTCAAAGGCCAAGCCGACCACCGAACAAAACCGATGCACCGTAGTGGTAAAGACGTCTTCAACATGATAAAAGATCTAGAAGTTATTTTTGAAAGGGATCTGGTAGCCAACCTGTTCCGAACAAAAACGGAATGGCGCCCATATGGAAGAAGAAATCTATATTTTGGGAGCTACCATATTGGGAAGTCTTAGATGTTCGTCATGCAATTGATGTGATGCACCTCACGAAGAATTTTTGCGTCAACCTGATAGCATTCTTGGGAGTGTACGGAAAGACAAAAGATACAGTAGAAGCACGTCAAGAATTTCAACGTATGGAAGAACGAGATGCCTTACATCCACAACAGCGAGATAATGGACAACAATACTTAAGTCCTGCCAGCTATACTCTTAGCAAGGAAGAGAAAGAAACCATGTTTGACTGCTTGAGCAGTATAAAGGTTCCATCTGGATACTCATCCAATATAAAAGTTATCTTAAATTTGGCAGAGAAGAAATTTACAAATCTCAAGTCCCATGACTGCCATGTGCTTATGACCGAACTTCTTCCGGTTGTGCTACGGGGGATTCTGACTGATAACGTCCGGTTAACCATCGTGAAGCTATGTGCCTTCCTCAACGCAGTTTCTCAAAAGATAATTGACCCAGAGAATTTGATAAAGCTGCAAAATGATGTGGTGCAATGTCTTGTTGGCTTTGAGCTGATATTTCCACCATCTTTCTTCAACATCATGACACATCTTCTAGTGCACCTTATGAAGGAGATTGATATCCTCGGACCAGTATTTCTACACAACATGTTCCCATTCGAAAGGTTTATGGGGGTACTCAAGAAATGTGTTCGTAATCGAGCTCGTCTAGAAGGAAGCATCGCCAGTGCCTACGGAACTGAGGAGGTCATTGACTTTTTTGTTGACTTTATTGATGACCTTAAACCGATTGGAGTCCCTGAATCGCGATATGAGGGGAGACTAACTAGAAAGGGTACATTAGGAAAGAAATCTTATGTTTGCACAGATGATTTCTCATTCAAGAAAGCGCATTATACGGTTCTTCAACAATCATCCTTGGTTGACCCATATATCGAGGAATACAAGAAAATTCTGCTCTCCAATTTCCCGGAAAAATCTGAGGCATGGATTACACGTGAGCACATGAACACTTCTGCAGCTGGTTGCGGAAGCATCTAATACATAACATGGATATAAGTGAACAACTGTTCTTATTGGCTAGTGGACCATCTTGGAATATCTTAACATAATTAGGGTACGAGATAAATGAAAACACATTTTATACGATAGCCCAAAATAAAAAGAGTACCAACCAAAACAGCGGTGTTCGTATGGATGTCTCGGACAATAATGGAAAAAAGGACACATATTACGGCTACATTGAAGAGATATGGGAGCTGGATTACGGTCCCAATTTCAAGGTGCCTCTATTTCGTTGCCAATGGGTTAAGCTATCTGGAGGAGGGGTAACAAAATATAAGTATGGGATGACAATAGTTGATCTCAACAATCTTGATTATAGAGACGAGCCATTTGTCCTAGCCCAGGATGTCGCTCAGGTTTTCTACATTAAGGACATGTCCAGCAAGCCAAAGAAGGGGATAAACAAGCAAAAGGATGAGCCTAAGCGACACATAGTTCTATCAGGAAAGGGAAACATCGTTGGAGTGGAGGACAAGACAGACTTGTTAGAAGAATATAATAATTTTATTGCCATTCCACTTTTCGAAGTAAATGTTGACCCATGCATCCTGCTAGCCAATGATGATAATCCATACTTGCGCTGTGATCATAATCAAAGGACATTTGTGAAGAGAAAGTCTTTTACCGCTAAGCCTTCATGTACTTGAATCATTTTATATTATTGTATAAAAACGTAATCACAATTCGAATACTTTTATTATATATGTACTATACAATTATACTTTATGTGTTATATATATTATTTTTTATATTTTTCACTTAATTACCAGACTCAATTATAATTTTCATTCAATAATGGATTACTCAACTAATTTTATTTATTTCATGAAATTACATTCACATTAACACACTATACTCTCTCACTAACACACATAATCTCACTAACACACACACTATCTCTCAAACTCACACACTACTCATTAATATCATGAAATTGCTTAATTTTATGTAAAATTCACTTTTTAAACATTAATATCGTGATAGAATCCACTTTCTGTCGAAAAGCAACAGTTTGAAAAAATTTGTTCACCTAATATATTTTTGCATGATCAAAATAACAAATATGATTTCAAAAAAGTAAGATATTTCGTTGACCCAATCACTTGAATGAAAATTAATTATTTTTGTTGCGTGTATCAAGTTTATATAGAGATAAGAAATTTTGTTCCATAATTTTTGGAATCATAATTTTATAAACTGAATTAACAAATGAAAGCCTATTTTAAAAGAAAAGTAAAAAGAAACAAAAACAAACATAAGATTTGGCGGGAATGAGGGAAAACGGGCCCCTTTTGTCCCGGGTGGTAGATCCACCCGGGACTAAAGGTGGGCCGCGGGCTAGGATTTTTCCCGGCCCGCCCAAAAACAAAAGGGGGGGGCTTTTGTCCCGGGTGAAGCCACGACCCGGGACAAAAGGGCCTTTTGTCCCAGGTCGTGGCTTCACCCGGGACAAAAGGGGGGACCCCTATATATCCCTTCTTCCTCCACCTTCTTCCAACACTTGGGCACAGTTCTTGATCTGCTCCGCCGCCGTCCCTGAGCGCCGTCGACGTCCCCCACCATCCCCGAGCGCCGCCTGAGCTCCGCCGCCTCCACGCCCCGGCCGCCTTGGACGACGACCCCGCCAGGCCTCTCACCGGTGCGCCGCTGTCCTTCCCCCGTGCCACCTCGTCTTCGCCGCCCCGGCCTCCACTCCATCATGGAATTTCCTCGCCACCGGTGTCCCCCCAGCCGCGCTGACCACCTCACTGGCTTCGCATCGCGACGCAGAACCCGCTCGTGGGGATCAGAAGCCCGGAGCCGTCCTACAACGACCACACCCACGAGCTCTGTCGAGCACCGCCGCCGGATCTCGACGCCGGCCATCCTGCACTGCAGCATCCTCCACTTCAGGCCCTCGGTGAGCACCATGTTGCCTCCCTGATCCTTTTTACGCCAGTTCCGGTAGGCCGTAGCTACCCCGCAGCCAGAACGCGAACACCGGCGCTCCACCGCCGCTGCTCCACCGCGGCCATGCCCCTGCGGCCCTGCACAGCACCGCACCGACCCGGTTTCGCATCACCCTTGCACTGCGCACACGCACACGCCCTTTTGCCCAGTTCCCGCACCCAGAACTGCGTGCGAACGTGCTTGCCAGTGAGCCCGCCGCCGCAGATCCGCCCCCGCAGCTGTGCCCGCTGCTCCGCGCCCCGGTGAGCCCCGCTGTGACCCCAGGTGGGTTACGCGTGCCGCACTGAGCCTCCCTGGCCCTTTTCCCGCTCAAATCCCAGCCCAGAGGACCGAGTTTGGCCAACTCCAGCGGCACCCCGCCACGGGAGCTCTGTCTCCGACGAGCCTCGCCGCCGACCCGCGCCCCGATGAGCCCTGGCCGCCCGATCCGCATCCAACGCTCACGATTAGATCCTGAACTGTTATGATCCGAGCCGTTCGATCGCGATCTGACAATCCGGAACCCTTGGTACTGGTTCGGCATGGAAATTTTGCTAAAGAGTCCCTAGCTTTTTCTTGAATTAACCCGCAGTCCACGTTAGTTCAAAAATAATTCCAGATCAGCCCAGAATCTTTCACAGAACCCCCTGAGCTTTCCAATTGTTGGGTCCGCAGTCCAGCCCCTATCTTTTTGCATGTTAGACCCTAGATCTAACCTTTAATTATGTTTAGGTCCCTAGTTTTTGCGCAGAACCCCCTGTAGTTCTAGTTTTCTCGTAGTTTAGTCCCTGGACCTTGTTTTAGCCCTAGATTTCGCATTCTAGCTCCGTTTTAGGCGTTCTTTATGTCCATGCGATCGTTGTAACGCATAGAATAGTTCTAGCTCAGTTTTGTTTGCTATTTTTATGTATTGTTGTACTGTTTCTTAGTTTTTGCCTTGTTTGCATATATGTGTATGTGCTGGACTTTGTTTTGGCGTTGCGATCGTGAGTAGACGTTGAGCAGTCGGAGGAGTACCAGGAGCCACCTTCTACGGGACACTTCAAGCAGCAGGAGCAGTTTGAGGAAGGCAAGTTTATTTCTTGAATTACTTAGAGAATATTACTCGACCTCGTCCATCGATCGGTACTTAGTCAAATGCTCGCTAATATGTGGATTATTTAGAGAATTTTTTTAAGGGTTTTATTTGTATTCATATTTTAGTTACGATGGACCCGTGACATACAGACGCAGAAGACGAACAGTTCCTGTTGAATATGATTGCCGAAGGTCAAGGAGATGTCCCTGAACAAGCTGATGATGGCAGCAATATCGACATATATTTGAATATGTCCGGTGAGGGAATTGAGCCACCATCTATTCAGGATGACGCTGCTGGTGAACAAAGTGCTAATGTACATATCACAACTATACTTATTTGTAACCCTAAAAAAACTATACTTATTTGTAGTGAAAATCATATTTTCATCTGAATTTATATGAATACTATGAATGTTTTTTATAGCCGTCTGGATCATCGTCGCAGCAGAAAAAGACGAAGCGAGGCCCGACAAAAAAACTGGAAGGGCGGTTCATTATAACGGAAGTTGGTCCAGATAGCAAACCGATCGCTCCAGAAGCTGCCGCCAAAAAATTCATAAGACAATCCGGATGTATTGTCAGGGACCACATCCCGATCAGCTTTAGGCTCTGGAAAGCTTCCAATCCAAGCGAGGAACGGGATGCGGTACCCGAAAGAGAAAAAGAATGGTGCTGGCGGGAGCTTAAGAAAAACTTCACGGTTCCAGCTGAATCCGAAGAGATATGCAAGTGCTAGACCCTGAGTAAGATGGCCGAACAGCTGCAATCATTCAAGAAAATTTTGACGAAGAAATATATCAAGACCGGGACCACACCCGTATTTACCGGCGAGCTCGAAAAGCTCAGGGGTCACTGGGATGCATTTGTGGAATACAAGTCTTCAGAGCTTGGGCTTCAGAAGGTGCAGAAGGCCAAAGACAACGCCTTGAAGAAAGTGTACCATCACACTCTAGGCCAAGGAGGCTACAAGCTTGCAATACCCAAATGGGAGAAGATGCAGCAGGATCTGCTTGATAGAGGCATCCAACCTGCGACCATGAATTGGCCTGAAAGGTCAAGGACCTGGTTTTATGGTCACGGGGGAAGCTTGGACGCATTGACTGGTGACTGCGTCTATGGGCCAAACATCCAGCGAGCAGCCCAGAGACTACAGAAGGCCATACAAGCAGCGGCCGAGGGAACATTCCAGCCGGATAGAGAGAGGGACGAGCTGACTTACGCCCTTGGAATTCTAGAGCATCCGGGCCACACAAGAGGCAAAGGCATGATTCCGTGGAAGTATGGCTTCAGGGATTACATTGAATCATATAGAAGCCGGCAATGAAGAACGAATGATGAGCGGGAGCACTTGCGAAGGCTAGAGAAACGGCTCATGTCACACGATCAAAGACTGGAGGAAGAGGTTCAACGCCAAGTGGCCATAGCAATGAGCCAGCAACAGCAAGCGCAAATGGTGCCTCCAGAGCCTAATGTCGCAGTCGATCATCTGTCTCATCGGAAAAGCAGCTGCGCTTCCACAGACGTCGCCGTCGTCGAGCCAACGGGGATCCAGGCCGCAGTTGAAGCGACGGCCCCGCAGCGATTTCTAGTGGATGAGATCACCCAGCGGACACCTTGTGACCTGCAGACTGCCATTAAGAACTTAATATTCACTATTGCGTACGGTACCGCCATACCAACCCAACCAGGCGACGTGTACCACGGGCAGCAAATTCCGCCAGGATACACAAGAGTTGGCGTGGAGCAGGTGTTCCTGGGTTGGGAGATGCTCGAGCTTGATATTCCTAGAGGAGATGGGGAGAGGACACTAGCAGAAGCCATTCATGGCTACATCCTTTGGGATAAGCGCTACATTATCCTAAAGTCGGATGATCAAACACCAAGACCGGCATCTCAGCATGCCTCTCCAAGACCGGCATCTCCGCAAAACTCCCCAAGGGTAGCACTGTCTCAGCAAGGTTCACCGGCACATTCTCCATCACCATCATCTCATGCGCTGATGAACACTCAAGCGTCACCGTCGCCTCCATGGTCACCCCCTCCGCCGCCGGCAAAGAAGCAGAAATAGCCGCCGGCAAAGAAGGTAGATGCACCGGCTAAGGAGCCTCCAAAGAAGAAGGAAAATGAGAAGAAAACCAAGGAGGCTCCTATTAGACCCTGGGACATGAGCCTTGAAGAATGCGATCGGATAACTCAAGAAAGAGTTAAAGAGCACTTCAAACCGAAGCCGAAGCCGGAGCCCGAGAAAGTGATAAATCCGATAGATTTGAAATTTTTTAAGGGAATGTGCGAAGCAAATAAGAGAAAATTCATTCTGAGAGATCCCCCTTCAGACTACGAATGCACAATTATCAAAACTACTGAGAAAAAGAAGAGACAATCAAAGTCGCCGTCGTCCGACGTTCCACAGCTCGGAGCCCAAAAGAAACAATCAATAGAGCCTCTCGTAGTGGGACAGACGATGTAACAACAAGACTTTGTTACATTTTTGAAAGAATCAAACCTGACGGCAGCTCAGATTGCAGGGGGAGAAGATATTCCAAAGGCCGATGTGGTCGTCAAATGGACGTATGAGCTGGGCAAATCTCTTGTACCCAACGAAGTAGTGTCCGTGCTTCCAACGCAAATGTTTAAGTTGCACCAGCACTACATGCGTGCGATGGCCAATTGCATCTTCATGCAGGGCGCAAAGATTAAAGATGACGATTTCTTACGGGGGGAGGCCATTATATGGATAAACTGGGAAGAAATTTACCAACTATTCCATCAGGAGGACCTCAAAATCTCTATGGTCGGCTTGTGGGTTCTGTAAGTATTTTACTCTCCTTACGTATTGTTTTGCATGATCTCAACATACTGACCCCTTGATTTATTCGGTATCATGTAGAATGGAGATACAAACTTGCAGGAGAAAGGGATACTCTCACCTCGGCTTCATCGACCCAATTACTTGTAATTGGAGGATTGTACGCGACACTTCCGATGAGCTATTCCAAAACTTGTTCAAGTACATAAGCGTTCATCACAACAAGCAAATGATATTGTTTCCTTACAACATTACGTGAGTGATTCCTTTCGTCTAACTCTTTCTATTCTGTAGTCGAATTGTTTAAACCTTAACTACCAAGAACTGCCTCCGTATAATCTTGCAGTGAACACTGGGTCCTAATTGTCATAATTCCCGAGAAGAGCCTACTTGTGGTTATGGACTCATTGAGGAGAAATCCAGAACAATACGAAAATCTTCTTAACACGATGAAAAAATAATTCTACCACTACTCTGTCGATGACCGATAATTTGAATCACTTTGTTACTTGACTATAATTGTTCTAATCATGCACAAGATTTGGAAACAATTCACTTAAAATCATTCAGGCAAATTTGACAAGGAATTGAAGATCAAGACAGATTTTGCGGTACGCACTTGGATGATTCGTTGCACGATTTATTAGTTTTATTATATATGCATGTAAATACCTGATAATTTCTTCTCTCTTAAAGTGTATGAGGTAGAAACAAGGCACTAATTTATGCGCATACTATGTATGCGAGAACATCCATGGTCTGGTAGGTCCTCCAAGGGCCTGGACAGATTGGGAGGAGGAAGTAAGTAAAAAACTTGTTAATATTTGAACTCGTATTTTAATTAGTCGAAATTAATTATCCCATTTTTCCATAGGTCGAGGATATGCGCGATAAACTCATACCGGAGGAAAAGATTATGGCGATTCAAGAACAATTGTCCGGATTTATTGTTGAGCAAGTCCTCGATCCAAAAGGCGAATTCTACTATGATGGACTATCTAATATTGACAATCGCAACAAATATGATAATATACACGTATATATGTAATTAAGAACGAATATACCTATGTAAATATATATGTGTGTGTATGTATTAAATTTCTATTTATGAGTATGTATGTATTATATATAAGCACTCCAATAATATATATGTGTGTGTGTGTGTATATATATATATAATATTGGTCCTAGACATTTTCATATGTAAAGGAATTCACATGTATAGATATGTGTATACATACATATATATATATATATATATATATATAAGTGAATTAATTTATATATGAAAACTATCTAGGACAAATATTATATAAGTAACTATATATATATGTTTATATTAGTGGAGATCATACACACTGAATTACAATACATAAGTTTAATTGAAATGCAAAAGTATAATTGAAATAGAAAAAGAATTGAGAAAAGAAAAACAGGAAAAAAGGGACCTTTTGTCTCAGTCGGTAACACCAACCGGGACAAAAGAGTGCGCCAGTCACGTGGCGCTGGCAGCACCTAAAGGTAGCCTTTTTGTCCCGGTTGCCAGACCCGGGACAAAAGGACCGCCCTCTTTTGTCCCGGCCTGGCGTTCCCGGTTGGGAAACCGGGACAACAAGGGTTTCCCAACCGGGACAAATTAGTGTTTTTTGTAGTAGTGAATGTTTCCACGGTCGAATCCTAATCGGAATCTAGATAAATCATCGGAATCCTAATTTGAACCCAGACAAATCAATCCGAATCCGAATCGAAAATTAGACAATTAATATCTCACGCGATCACGGCATGTATTGTACATGGAGCTACCATCAAAAAATTAGTGGTCTCATGTAGGTATAGATAAAAATTTATATTATCCGTAGCAACGCACGTGCACTATGCTAGTGTACTAATATATAACAATAGTATCATTATTAGCTCAAAGAGAATCGCACGAATTCCGCGTTTGTACTGGACACAACTGAAAAGGATTCTTCCACCACCGAAATTCAGGCCCAAGATAAATACATGCAACCAAATTAACATCCGTTGCCTCCAACCTACTAGGCTGGACATGAATACGGAGATATTGTTTCCTATATGTAGCACCCCAAACTCAGAAATACAGAAGACCTGCACCACCAAACCCATGTCTACGGACCCCCAAGGTCCTAAACCCAGGGCTCCTTGTGCCATGCCACCGGAGCACGCCGCCGTTGCCAAGGAAGCAATGGTGACTGAACCGCTTGTGCCCAGCACTGAGCCGGTGATGATCCGGGAGCAGGACAGGCTGTTGCCCGTGGCCAACGTGTCCCGCATCATGCGCCATGCGCTCCCTCCCCACGCCAAGATCTCCGACGACGCCAAGGAGATGATCCAGGACTGCGTGTCCGAGTTCATCAGCTTCGTGACCGGCGAGGCGAACGAGCGTTGCCACACCGAGCACCGCAAGACCGTCACCGCGGAGGACCTCGTGTGGGCCATGAACCGCCTCGGCTTCGACGACTACGTCAGGCCCCTCAACGCCTTCCTCCAGCGCATGCGCGAGATCGAGGGCGGCGGTTCCGGGCGCGGCTCTCGCCGCGGGTCGTCCCTGGTCGCACTCCAGGGTGCGCAGACGCTGCGCCCCGCCTACCCAGATGCACCGCAAGGTTACGCCGTCCGGCCCGTCCCTCGCCCGGTTCCTGTTCCAGCCAGCAGCGTGGCGTCGCGCTTCGGCAGCAGGCACCTGCAGCTTCCCGGCGGCCAGCGTTCCATGGTTCCCTACTACGGAGGAGCGGCGGCGTTCCGAGCTGTGGGGAGTCATGGGGGATTCTACGCTGACGAGGCAAGCTCGTCGGACGAGGCACCACCGGCGGCGCGGCGTGCTGGATCGCGCCGCTACTAGCCCAAGTATTTCCCGTGTGTAATAAGACTATAAGAGGCGGCGGCGCCTTTCGCCACAGGTACCATCTGGTGGCTGGCGCGCGTGCCGAACGTCTTCGCCGGACGACGTTACCGTCGCCGTCGCCGGCGAGGACTTTACCTTATGTATGATCGATGTATCCCATCTTTTAATTAATTACCATGTTTCTCTTGCAATGAATTACAACTAGCTACTATTGATACACATGGATTTTCTCACGACAGCCGGTCAAGCCAGTGCATGCATATGCATGCTCCTGTGGAGCGTTACTTAAAAGCTACTAGCTCGCGTCACTCACTCTCACTCTCTCTCAGACTCTCACAGCAGTAGTCTCACGCTCTCGGCTCTCTTCAGACTTAGTGGCCTTGGTCTTGAATGAGTTTTGGAGCCACGTGCGTGCATCCAGGTCGTCTGACCCTGAGCGGCCGGTGACAGCATGCTGCTGGTGGTGCTCGAGAGGAAACTGCCGCCGTTGCCGTGAGCGGCTGGCGTCGAAGGACATTATTGTCGTGCGTCGCACAGTAGTCGGTTGGTGTACCTTGTTCTTGGAATTGCAAAATTTGTAATCTCTTAAAAGTTCTAACAAACGTTCTCGCGACAAATCTCCTGACATGTTTTACAAAATTTTTGCATTTTTTCGATACGAGACGATAATCCCATTTACATTACTAGAACAGAAATACTCTCACTAACTAGATAATTGATACATGTGTCAGTGCAGTGGGCGCGGTTTACTGTAAAAGTGAAGTTGGTGCAATGGATAACTTTCCTCCTATCTTCTTGCAAAATTTTGTCGTAGTAGGTGTGGTAAACTTGAATTGCAAAGATTGATGCAGCTCGAGGTGGTACTGGCTTTTTTGGGCTTACTCATTGAAGAACTTACACACTTTGTGGAGTTCTTAAGCAATCAGAATGCTAATAAGGGGGGAATAATGAAAAAAAATCTTTATCAGCTACCTTGTCTTTCTTTGCTCCACCTCTATTTACTCCGGCCCGGAGAAAGAATTTCATTACGAAACTAAACTTTCCTCCCATTGCTGGCATCATCAACCCAACCTCATCTACACAATAAACGGCTGCAATAAATAAAAAGACACTAGAAGAAATATCTTGTCATATGGAGCGAGCGGGAAACAAACCTGACTATAGTTCGATATGCCGAGAAGCGGACATTCAATCAACGGAGTTTTGTATTCGATTATTTATATTTCTTCTCTATCGTTCTTCTCTGCCAATGCTTATCCCAAAACTACGAAGGTAGAAGACAGAGAGAGGACAAGTCAAAGTCTACGAACCTGCTTCAGGCATGGTAGTCGCCACGGGCACCGCCCCCCCCCCCCCCCCCCCCCCCCCGGCCCAGAGCCCCTAGTAGGGAGAGAAACCGCAAAAGAAAATAGAGTCCAGGTCTGTAACACAAGTACGATACCACCCGATCAGGTGGTATCTTCATCCTCTTGTTCTTCCGGGGAAGCCTGCAGGATCTGCAGAGTCGACCTTGCCCGCTGGGCAAGTACCTTGTGCGCGCAGGCAAGCAGAACCTTACCCGTCCATCAGCGGCACCTGGAATTCCATTGTATGAATCTGCCCAATACGACTTGAGAGCACAAGCGTGAATGATAATTTCAGCAGGATTCCTGATGATTTTTCTTGTCAAATTAAAATAGGCTCTGTTTCAATATATCTAAATCGCCCAACATTTTATACTGTTGCAACCAAACCAAAAGAATAGACTGAATCCCCCCTAGGAGAGTGTTCTTGATCCAAATCTTATACTATTGCAAATTTTGTAGGGTCTTTCTGGCCCCAAACCATTAAGCAACAATGCCCCAGACGACCCTTGTGATCCGGCATAAGATGAAAAGATGATCAGTGGTTTCCACCTCATGAACAAAAATACAAAAAATTTGCATTTGGCACATAAATGGGATCGCCGCTCCAACATTTGACATATGTTATAGTTGACACATCTCCTACAAAAAATGTGGCTTAGGCCCACATTTTCATCATCTAGGACCCTATTGACAACACGATGATCGGTCGTCCATCTCCCTCTTAGTTATATTTCCTTATTTTATGAGTTCTTAATAATTAACAGGGGTTTAAAAGTTTGGAATTTTTTAATGGGAACATATCAGGTGCAAACCAACCTCTCCGTGCAAACTATGCAAACTTCAATCTGGATCATCGGATCAATATCCAAGGGGAGGGGCGCAGGGAGGTGGGAGGGGGGATTTGCATAAGTATGATTCCCCAATTCAAGGGTGGGTGGCTAAATGTAAAATTACCCAATCCTCATGCCCTTTGGATGTTGATCCGGTGGCCCAGATTGAAGTTTGCACGGTTTGCACGGAGAGGTTGGTTTGCACCTGATATATTCCCTTCTTTAATTCACTTACTTCTACATCCCATCTCTTGCCCCTCGTCCCGGCCCAAAGGGCTCTCTTCATGGCGAAAGTGTGCTTGACAATAATAGATAGACCACTCGTTACACACGGTTGGAAAGGGCCATTGGTACCGGTTTTCCAACCGGTACCGCGAGACAGAGATTAAAAGTCTCGATTTTTGTCATAGGATAAAACACCTGGTACCAAAGTCCCTTTTTAGTACCGGGTGAAAGTTCCACCTGATACCAAAGCATTTTTTGTCAAAAATATATTAAACTTGGAAAGAGAGATATTTTTCTTTTAAAATAAGTGGATGATCCTTTAGTACTGGGTGGTAACACTACCCAGTACCAAAAGACATTGGCACCGGTGGTGTTTCCACCTGATATGAATGTTACCACCTGGTACTAAAAGCTCCAGACCCTTCAGTTTAGTCCCAAAAATACTAGTACGGACTGGTACTAGTTCTAGTTCATACCTATACTTTTGGGATGGACCTATGTCTATTTTCTACTAGTGAATTATTCCATGCACACACCCAATCTTAGAAAAAAATAGACTATAAATTCCAGTGAAATGTTATTAGGAGTTGTTCTCTCTGGCCATATTATCGATACATGCAGGGCTGTAACAAACTTTTGTTGCTATATATCTCAATTCGCATCACTCCAAGTGTATCGTTAGTAGGTGGGGAATGCCCATTAAAAACAGCATCTACTTTAAGCCTTATGTAGGAAAGAGAATACAATCAAAAGAAATGAGAAAGTGATGAGCGCGCATGAACAAAAGTTCTGGCTCAAGAAAGGGTCCACTATGATACTGTTGTTCCAAGGGTGGTAAAGATCCTAGAAATTTAAAGGATTGAGGTTAAAAAGAAACCGGCCGGCTAAAAAGTTTTTCAGCATTAACTAATCGGACTGTGAAAGAACAGTAAGGTCATGATCGCATTACCATTATTCCTAGCTGTACGTGATGCCACTGTTTAGTTCAAATGAAACATAACGAACAAAAAAATTGTATAGGAAACTTGATTGTGCAAAGCCTTTGTTTCCCTCTTCGCTAGAAAAAAAAATACTTAAACTAAAAATGCTGTCACAAATTGCGATCTAGCTGCGGGGAGTCGGCAAAAAGTGGCTGGAGTCAATCATTCTAACCTAAAAAGGTAACCAGTAATGTTCAATCTTGCTGACCAAATTAATTTTCAGATACTCTTGCAAGTAGGGAAACAGTGGTAAAGTATAAATATAAGTGAATTGTATGTTTTAGCCAAATTATTGCTTTAACTTTAATTCCCTTTTTTTTATTGGGAGCTGCAGATCACCGTCCCAAATTGTTTGTCGTTGGCTACTTGCATGTGCAGTTGTTTGATTCCACACCAATTTTTGGCACGCCGACGCTTTATTTGATCGGGAAATAATTTGGAGATAGGCATTCCACTGGCCCACATTGATCAAATATTATAGATCCCATAATAATGCAAATTACAAGGTGCCGCCTATCAATATGGGCTGAGTTGGGCTAGGCTCCATTTGCATGAATAAATTGGGCTCACGTAGGCTAAATGACAAAAAATACTCTTTTTTTTAAATCTTTGCTCATTGATTTAATCACCAGAACCTGGATCAGCAGCATCGCGATCCAACAAAGTACGTACAAAACTTGGGAGGGAATCAGTCCAAACAATCCGCTGATCCGAGTCCCTAGCTAGGCCAAAATGAGCAAACTCGTGTGCACACTTATTACATGAACGAGGAGAAAAGACAATTCTATCATGGCTAAAATGCAGCGACAACATCTCCTTTTTTTTTTGTTTTTTTTGAAACGAACAGCCAGAAGAGCTGCCCGCTATATTAAAAAGAAAGGTGCCCGACGGGCAAGAATAAAAGAGTTAGCACTGTACAAAACTCGAGCACAGGTCTTCACAAAAAGGAGAGAACCGGCCGGCCAAAAAAAGAGAAAACAAAAGTAACAAAACAGACTCCAGCTAAGCCAAAAGCGCAGCCAAGTGCTTGGCGCCCGCCGCCATCTAGTTACTCGCTTGGTCCTTAATCCTTGAGATCACCATCGGGCATGGCGATTCCTTGTGCTTGAAAATTCTTACATTACGTTCTAGCCAGATCTCCCAAATCACCAATATGATGAGGCTGCGCAAACCTTTTGCATCGTTTGAGGGCAGTCGTGCAATCATGGTCCACCACTCCTCCACCGATTGAAAAGGTTGCCATGCTGCTGGAAGTAGACCATCCACTCTAGCCCAAGTGCTGATGTGGTCCCAAATTCGCTTCGCAAAGCGACAATTTGCAAATAGATGGGTCCCACTTTCTGGTGTTGCGCGGCATAGCACACACCTGTCATTGTGCGGCCACCCCCTTGCACTTAGGCGATCGGCCGTCCATAATCTATTTTGGATGGCTAGCCAGCTAAACACTTTGCACTTCGGCGGCGCCCAAACCTTCAAGATGAGGTTTTCGAAGTTGGTGGAGGTCGAACCTAAGAATTGTGCATCATAGGCCAACTTTGTTGTATACATACCATCAACTGTGAGTTTCCAATCGATGTTGTCCGGGATATCAGGTTGAAGTGTTGCTTGGCTCACTTGGTGCCGGAGGTCGCAATACTCAGAAAAGTGGACAGCTGAGAAACAATCGACCCGGTTGCTATTCACAAGCGCCTCACGTAGATTTCTATTTTTCCTTTTTGAGATGTTGTATACCACTGGTGCTATGTCTCTCGGCCTGCGGCCTTGAAGCCATGCATTCTCCAATGAAATTGTCTCACCTTTGCCCACTGTGAAATTCTCTCCCAGAATGAAATTCTCTCACCACTGCGACAGCATCTCCTTTATTTCTCTAAAAACAACTCCACCTGGAGCCTGATCAAACTCACTGGTTGTAATGGCCTGAACCAGAATCCAATATTGCTGCACGGAGCGCTACTAAGCAAGCTTCACCTTCAGCAGTCAAGGCATCATGCACCGCCGCAAGATGCCCAGCTCCTGCCAGCACCCCATGACCATCACTGTCTCTTATCAGAAAACCCCACGCCCCATCTTTTCTCTTGCTGTCTGAATGACCCATAAAAATTTATTTTCAGCACATTACATGGAGGAGGAACCCATCTTTTATCATCCCTGCAGTTTGGTATAACATGAGCCATCTGTTTTGGAAGCTCAGACGAGAAGAGCATGGTTCTGTGAACAATCTCCTCCACCGAGCTCATACGCTCCCCAGCAATTGTTTTATTCCTCGCTGACCACCGAGCCCATAGTAGGCTCACCACCAGCCTCTGCCTCTCTCTTGGCATATTCAGAATATCATACACAACCTCCCGTGCTGAACTAAGGATGATTAGATGGAGCCGAACCCCCTCCAAGTCCTGTCCCTGCCAACACTTTCGGACGTGTTTGCATTTTAGAAAACAATACCCACCATCTTCATCAAGGCATCCACACACCGGGCACCTTGTATCAATCCCCATTCGCCTTCTAGCAATATTCAGTCGGAGAGGTAAGTTATTATGTGCCAGACGCCACAAGAACTGTTTCACTTTAGGTACATACTCAACCTTCCACAACTTCCCCCAGAAATTCTTGTCCTCTGTGCCTGTAGCTGAACTCGAGGAGCCAGATTGTTTCACCTTCTAGCAATATTCAGTCTGTGACAAAAATACTCTTGAATGGGCTGATGTGGCCCTCTAAGAGAGACTAAAGGCTGAATAACATGTAAACTGCATGAAGTCTCTATTTTTTATTTGAAAGTCTAACTTCAAGTTTCGACCAACAATGAAGCCATTACATTTTACTGTGTAATATAATATTTGTTTCAGTATGTTTCGTATTTCAATGTAATTCTGCATGATGTTGATATCATAGCAATAAGTGATAACGTATTACGACAATTCAAAAGTTAAATATCATTCTTAATACCCATCCTATCAAAAATCGAGAAAACCACTACAAGGAAAAATCAGGGACTGCAAGTTGCACACTTTTACTCTCGCTCCAGCAGGTTTGTTTTATACAACACGCATGTTGGAAACAGCCTCTGCAAAAACTGAACAGAGCTCAGGTTATGCAGGCTCCAGAAGCTAGTGCAATGGAAACCAGAATTACTTGCTGAGAAACGCAAAGACAAAGCAGAAACCAGAACTAGCAGAAGCCTTGTGCAAACCCAAGCTTTTCCACCCTGCAGCTGCACGTCGTAGCCATAACATGTGCAAACCCAAGCCAGGTTGCCGATAATAGAGACAGGTAAGCTGTTTGCCAGATTTGTTTCGCATCACCTCCTCGACCTCAAGCTCCAGGATGGAATGACCACCCCAATTGATCAGGTCGGCAAGAAGATGGTCTCGTATAGCCCCAGTGAAATCGTAGCACATGTTAGGGCCTTGCTCGCTGTATTTACATGACCACCCCAGGTGTGCTCGGGTTGGCAACAGCAGCTCCTCGGTTCCTGCACCGTTTCAGGGATGAAGATGCCTGGGATTCGTTCATGAATACAGAATACCTTGTTGACGCCTTCTTGGCATTGTGAAGGACAGTTATAGTTTTAATATATCCAAGGCATAAATAGATAATATTTTTCATCTTCAGTTTTCAACACACAAACATATCCAAATTCAATGTATATTCTCCAATTTTGACACATTCATAAAAAATATCTACATGTTACAAACTGGAAGAATAAAACTACCATCTGTTCAAGGCTAAACCAATTGCACAGATAATCTGCACACCAGATTATAAAAGAATAGGCGACACATGAGACCATACAGACAGAGCAACACTTTATTCCCCCTTTTAATGATCTGAAAGTCTTACTCAGAAGAAAAGGATCAGATAGAAATCCATTACTGAAGAACCACATCCTAATCACAAGTAAATAGGGTACTGCACTAACACAGAGTTGGCAGTAGCTCCAACAGACTTAAGCACTAGAACTTCAACGTACAAACACAGTATTGTGCCCTTTTTATTGACTCCAAGTCTTTCACTGAGCCAATAGTGGATCAAACAGCATTGGCTAAACAAAAGATTTGCTTGACTCCCCCCCCCCCCCCTCCAGACTCCGGCAACTTTGGCGACGAGAAGCTGAACCTTGACCAGACGCTGAACGACGCCTTCTCCACCTCGGACAAATGAAGTGTTTCACTGAGCCAATAGTGGATCAAACAGCCTTGGCTAAACAAAAGATTTGCTTGACTCCCCCACTCCAGACTCCGGCAACTTTGGCGACGAGCAGCTGAACCTTGATCAGACGCTGAACGACGCCTTTCCACCCCGGACATCTTCTACTCGCAGCATCGAACACCTGCAGACAAATAGACAGCCGAACAATGAAAAGCAGCCAACAGTGCCTCAAACAACTTGGCTAAAACTAAAACTATAAGAATTGTTTGACTCCCCTGCAGGCACGCTCCCGAGACTGACGCAGGACGACGCCTTCTCCACCTTGGGCATCTTCTACTCGCATCCTTGCAAAAAAAAACTAAAATCAGAAGAATTGTTAAATGAAACGAATGCCAAACTTGAAATTCAAATCCTAATTGGACACGACCGCCGGTAGCGGCAGGCGAGCGCGGACGTGGCGGCGCTCGTCTTCCTCTCCGGCCGCCGCGTCCGCCTGCCTCTTCTTGCAGGCGCAGCCGCCGCCGCTACCGCAGCCGCTTGGCGCCCGGGGCCCCCGCTCTAGGACCTTGCAGAACCCGTCGAACCCATCGCTGTCGACGAAGAGGCGGAACCCGATGGCGCGCAGGAAGCAGCCCTCAAGATCCGGCATCTCGCCGGCGCGGATTGCGCCTTCGGAGCTGGCCTCGAACACCGCGGTCCACCTCCTGGGAGGGTGGCCGCCGAACTTGGCGCCGAGGAAGACAGCGGCGGCCAGCAGGCGGTGCGCAGTGGCCGGCTCCACCAGGATCCCCGCCTCCCTGCCGGCGGGGCTGCGGACGAAGCGAGTCAGGTAGATGCCGGCGAGCACGAAGCAGGTGCCGTCGATCCGAACCATGCTCCGGGTGGACGGCATCGACCGCGTCAGCAGGTGGATCCGCTCCAGGAAGGCGCGGATCGGGACCTTGGGGGCGGCGCCGCCGCGGAACGCGCGGAGGAGGCCGGTCTCGGCGGGTCGGGATGCAGCGGTGGCGGCGTAGCGGCGGGCCTCCGCATCCACGAGCGTCGCGAGGAGGGGGAGGGATCGGGGGATCCCCCGGTCGTCCTCGCGCAGGACGGGGCCGGCGACGGCGGCAGACATGGCGGAAGCGTGGGCTAGGGTTTCGACGGATCGCTGGGGCAATGAGCTTTGAAAAATTCCGATTGGATCTGGCGCGGAGAGGGGGGAGGAACGCGGGGGTACGAACGCCGTATATACGGCCGTACCCCATTGGCATACGCGTACATTGTACGCAGGTAGTTTTCTTTCCTTTTTCTTTTCTTTTTTTTCATCAGGATTTTTCCGTTTTGATTTTGGCTATGGGTTGGGCCCAACTAGTGATCTGGTGGGCATATACGTAAGTATTTAGCCCAATTGCTGCTACGGAAAACGAAGGTGGGAAACCTAACAACGTCTGAGTAAGGAATTTTTTCAATTTTATATTTAAAATTTCTGTATTTTCAATATTTGGTAGGAAGTTAACTTGTATCTAAGGGGCTGTTTGAATCCAGGGGCTAAACTTTAGTCTATGTCACATCAAAAAGAATTTTATTATTTTGAAGTATTAAATAAAATTTAATTATAAAAATAATTGTAGAACCTTAGAGCTAAACTGCGAGACAAATCTAATGAGGTATATTAATCCATAATTAGAGGATGGTTACTTAGCATCGCTATAGCAAATTATAGGCTCATTAGATTTGTCTCTCAAATTAGCACTCATCTGTCAAAAAATAATTATAAACATATTTTATTTAACACTTTTAAATAGCAAAATTCTCTTTAATGTGATAGGGGCTAAACTTTAGCTCCAGGAAACAAACAGGGTCTAAATGAGCCTAGTAGAGTACAATGGGATGTCAGCATAACTCACCAAACCGACAGCATTGTCTATCACTTTGATATGCAGGAGAGCTACTGCCCAATTGGCTCTCCCGTGGATAGAGTAAACATGTGAGGTTACTTTTTTTAGAAAATATGAAGTATCCTGCTTCAGACATTATCTAATAAGTATGCATCAAACGTGTGATAAAGAGTGAGATTACTGACCAAGCCAACAAATTAATTGCTACTATATGTTTCTCCCCCACTTATTCTTGCACTTCCATTTTGACTGAATGGACTATTTCTCCCCTCCAATGCTCAATTTCATACTTGAACTTAAAAACCAACCATTTTAGTCCCTAATTTTTCTTATAGATCAAACTCATCCTTGCTTGATGTTTCAAGCCTTGTTTACTAGTCAGCCCTCGACGTTCCTTTGCATCATGAAAGGTCTCCTTTGCACATTTTTTTCTCAAGAAACTGTTAGGCAAACTTAGATAAATTGACATGAACTCAAATAGCAATAGAAAATGGAACGATTCCAGCCCCACCGCTACCTCATCCTCAATGTGAACAACCTTATTACCAAACTCTAAATGAAGTTATCCCTTACGTCACCTCTATGATGCTAGAACTTGATTCTTGTGACCTTTCCTTCATCTCACATCCACCATAGTGTTGATCCTCTTTCCATTATTTTGCTCGGGGAACACACGTGACATAAGGCCAGTCTCAGTGCTGGTTTCATCGGCATTTAATCAGCTGCCACATATGCATTTCTGCTGACATAGCGCTAGTTTAATGAAGGCGTGTCGTGGTGATGAAACGGTGTTGCTCCAGTTACCAACGTCTCGGTAACTCCACGACACTCCACTGAGAGCATATCGTTTCATCCCCGAGATCCCGCAGCGCCTTCGGCTTCCTAGTGCTCCCGCGCGACAAATCTTTCCCGCGCACCATCGTCGCCCCTAATTTCTCTGGCCGCATATATGGAGTTCATTTCCAATCTCTGCCCTACCCTTTCAAATCATGCCTCTAGTTCATTTCCAATCTCACTTCCTCCCCCTAGCAATCTTGGGCGGCGCTGCGTTGGGCTCCGATGGCGAGCAAGGAGAAGAAGGCCGCTGCACGGAAGAGGATTGCTTCTTCTCCAAGAGATCCAACTAGGGCGCCGCCACCACCTGCTGTTGCGTCGCCCCCAACTACCATGGCGCCGCCACCACCACAAGCTGCTGCACCCCCACAACGGCCACCACCATATGCAGCATGGTTTCAGAATTCCCATGCGGGGGGATCCATGGAGGTCAAGCCACATCTGCGAATCCATGGTATATTGCATCTACGAATCTTTAATTTCTTTTTTTCCTTGTCAATGAATGCTGAATGCTCAGCGAATCCATAGTACTGAATGCTTTGTATCTTTTTTGAAAAACTGCTTTTGTGCTCTCTGAATCTCTAATTTCATAGGAAACATCCTCTCTGATTAGAGTTGTACTAATTTTAGTGCAGTACTGAATTTGGGATGATACTGAGATTAGAGTTCTGTAAACTGTGATTTGGGATTGCAGTCAAAATACTAGACAGATCTCCTATTCATGGTGTAATTTGGGATTGGTCACTTGATTAGTTTATCAACAGACTTCCCTTTTAGTTGTATTTTATATTCTAAAATTTCTGCTGTCAGTGCAGCTATCATTGCTTGGATGATAAATTCGTACTGTCAATCCAAGATGATAGTAACCTCTTATTATTGTGTTGCCATTATTCTTTAACACTTATCAAATGCTTTATAACAGGATGTGTACATTATTTTGCATTTCTGTCACTATTGAATCACTGTCCTAATTGTACACTGTTTTTACCTACACATTGCTGCTATAGGGGCCTCCTACCAGGTGGTTATGTAAACTTGCTGCAACAACCACATTTTCCCACATCGTCGCAGTCATTTGGTGAAAATACCCATTTTGTTGATTTTACAAATAGCTACAGCCCACAATCTCCAGCAACAACACCAACTAATAATACAAGCAAGACTCCAAATGTGAGCATTGACATTGAAGATGATGATCGTGCCGAGGCAAATAATACATTGAAGAAAAGATATTGGTCACATAATGAGGAAGTTGCACTGGCAATCACATAGCATATTTCTTTTTTCAGATGATAATCACATATCATAGTTTTGATCACCATTTCATTTTTTTAAGGCAAATGCTTGGCTGAACATATCTAAAGACCCTATTCATGGGAATGACAAGAAGGGTGATTCATTTTGGAAACAAATTACAGAAGAGTACAATAGGAACATGCCAGATCGTAGGAGGGATACTAACCAACTTAAGGTCAACTGGTCAAGGTTAAGCAAAACAATTAATGAATTCAATGGATATTGGGTTTCAGTTTCTAGAATGAATAAGAGTGGATACTCTGATGACCAACTCATGGATGCCGCACAACATATGTATCAGAAAAAAATAGCAAGCCTTTCTCATTGGTTCATTGGTGGAGGATTCTAAAAAATGAACCCAAATGGTGCTCACATGTTGCTCAGTTGGAGAAAGAGAAAAGCAAGACCATACATATTGATATCGGTGATGACAAAGAAGAACGTCCTATGGGCAGAGGAGTGGCAAAGGAACAGCGCAAAGGTAAGCGCAAGGTAGAGCATGTGATGGATGGCATCGTCATCCTTGGAGAGCACATAAACAAGATAGTTGAAGTCACTCAAGAGCGTAGAAAGGAACGTGAAAAAGTCACACAGGACCAGCTCGAGATCTCAAGAGCTGCATTGGATGTTGCAAAACAGCAAAAAGAAGCTAAGAAGTTTCTAGAAGCTTATGCTGCTCTGCTGGTTCAAGATACCACCCATATGTCTGAAGAAGCAAAGGCTAGCCGCGAGAAGACATTGATACTAATGCAAAACAAGATGGCTGCCAACTTTG
Organism: Panicum virgatum; assembly: GCF_016808335.1. Lineage (NCBI taxonomy): Eukaryota > Viridiplantae > Streptophyta > Magnoliopsida > Poales > Poaceae > Panicum > Panicum virgatum. Next base: position 25,655,566 of record NC_053139.1, read on the forward strand.
GACAGAATTGAGGTTAGTGTGGCTATTCTTATTGATTTTGCTCAAACTGTTACAGCTTTGGAATCCCTTTTGATTTTGCTCATACTGTTACAGCTTTGGAAGCATCAGTCCCAGTGAGATAGGAGGAAAGTCAAAGTTCCAGTTGCAGCTTTGGAAGCATCAGTCCCAGTTATACTATATATAATATATATGTAATCAAGTTCGAGCTCATACGAATATTGAACTTATATTATATAAAATTATATGAGTATTTATATATATACAAGTTGGGGCTCATAGAAATGTTGAACTTATTATATAATATTGTGTGAATGTTTTACTATGCGTAATTTGAATTGCATTAAGCCTACAGAATTCACGGCACATTAGATCACACCATCATCCAAGAGTTTAATGACACAAAGTGTATGTGAAACAGTGCAATGAAACTGTGCACTGAGAGTGATAGTTTCATGGGGCTGTAAAGGTGATGGTGGCAGCCTTGGTAACTGCGCAGTGAAACTCTCCACTGAGATTGGCCTAAAGAGTGGAGATGAAAGTGGTTGGTGGACCAAAGAGTCGGGTTCGCAAACCAAAGAACTGTTGGCTTAACTCATGTAGTACATGTGGGAAAAGAGACTTTTCGAGAATAAATAGTGCCCCAGGGAATATGTTGTGCCAAATAGGAGCATAGAAAAAATTGAGCCAAAAAATCCCTAGGGACTAAAATGGCAAGTTTGAAAGTCCAGGGACAAAAATTATAAAACATGAAGGGAGGGAATTTCATGTTCTATTTAAAGCATCTGTAAGACACTTGTCCTGTCAATATTTTGTCTTTATTAATAATTTTTAATTTGGATATTGTTGTTGCAATAGGGATTTTCCACTTGTGTGTTCCCAGATTAAAAACCTAACTCGAACTATAAAAAATTATTTTTACCATCGCATAAAAAATGGTTAGTTTAAATTTTTAGGTACCCTCATCAAGGATCATATAGCACAAAGGTAATAAAGGAAACAAGCAAGCCAGCAAAAGAACCAAGCCTGCCCTAGCCCATCTAGGCAGGCAGAATGCGTATCTTTGCATATAGCAGCGGCAGACGCTGATCTTTTCTGCAGGAGCTATGTTTTAGAAGCAGTTTAAAAGTAGTCATTTACCTTAGAAAATAATTCTCAATTCAGACGGTAAGGCTTGATCCATAGAATACAACCACCACTGAATCTATTCGAAGCACCTTCTACAGACTCTGAGGCTCTTGCCATTTATCATTTTGTGTTAACCTAGCTAATTGGCTGTCGTTTTAGCTATTCAGGTACTCTTTGTTTTTTTTTTCGAGGGGGAGGTACTCATCTTTGGGACAACAGCACCGGAGAAGAATGCAAGGTATGGCTGACATTCATTACCTCAAAAAAATCCATTATTGTGTTGTGCTCCTATGAGCTGTTTGCACGTGAGGCCCAACATGCCCCAGTACTGTCGTAGATATTGGACAGCCCACCAAAGCAGGCATGTGTTTAAAGAAAAAATATTTAACTAATTGGATTACATCAAATGATTACTGAAAATTAAGCTTATTTATTAATAACTTCTTCCTTTGATATAAGTCTATATATAAATAACAAATACCATTAATCGTGGCCACAACCATCTGCCCGACAATATTAAAAACTTAAATATATTTCTCGATATCCATGTACTAGCTCTTATATTTTCTGGAATGTTCAATGCACTCTCATTAAAATTACATTTCAAGACTTCAATTAGGAATCATTTTCTGAGATCCCCTGAATCCTGGTGAACAATGAAAAATGTTGTCGAGACAAGAAAAGTTGAGTGATAATGGAGAATATCTAATGGATTGTATTACCACACGTAGCATCTCGGGATCACTGGTCCAACAGAAGCCACAACTGTAATCACGTCCATGCCTCATTGAAAGGGCTTCATCCATGTTCATGAAGAAGGTGTACGAAACCATCCTGTCTTTTGTTCTCTATCTCTATCGCTACTACTACTAGCAACATGGAGTAATATATGGTTGCTCCTGTGTAGTTATTTATACTTAGGGTGCCGTATGAAACAAAAGACCATGATTTGAATAGCTGATTGCTAGGCAAAATATCTCTAAATGGATATAGTCACTATTGTAGAAGTTATCACCCTACATGGTCGGATTAGCAGGATTGGTTGGCCAGTCAATTCCTTTCCTAATCGAGTTGAATTGAAGGTTTTGATCTATTCAAAACTGGCCAATTACTTTCCTTGCAAATTAGCTGCATTCAACTCCGCTTTTGTTATTAGCTGACAGGCTTGCGTACTTCTCCCTTGCCCTTTGCTGCTTAGCTTTCCCTTTGATTAGTGGAATCATTAGCAATTGTAAAAGGATCATGAATATATTATTTATTTATTAATATTAATAACAACCATGAAGCACTAAGTTTATAATAACAATTTACTAAAATAGGATATGAAAAAATATACCATCATCGACATCATGGATAACAGGCTCCTCATGTTTGTTTTTTTTTGCAGCCGTGCCTGAGCACGTATTTCATTAAGAAGAAAGCAGTTTACAGACATTTCTTGTAGTAAGCCAAATAGAGGTTGACCTACCCAAGTACACAAAGGACTAAAAATAGAGAAAAAATAAAAAAGGCCAGAAAAACAAGCGGCCTGCAAACTAGCTGAACAAAGACCACAGAAGAAGGGGGCTCCACTCAACCCACCGAGCCAAACCTAGCGACAGAAAGCATCTAAACCTACACAAATGCACCATCACCAAGTCGCTGACTGAAATATTGTAACAACGAGGGTGGCCAAGCATCCACCAGAACATCACCACGACGGCAAAGCAACCGTCGAAGACGACAAACATGTAGCAAGCATGACGGCAAAGCATCCGTCAGAGTAGGAGTCGCAAGGGCGGCAAAGCATCCACCGGACGAACGAAGCAGGGGCGGCAAAGCATCCGCCAGCACAACGACAACAAAGCATCCGTCGCCTCATCACCATGTTCGTTGGAGCTGCGCTCCTCATGTTTGTGATATCTCCAAATGGTCGACGGCTATCCATTGCTAGAAAATATTCTGTTCAAAATATACCGTTTGCGTAGAGCGATAATAAAAAAACTACATGAATCTCTATAAACACATAAACCTTGGTGTCGGATGTGGCATCCTATCTTGCAAGAAGAAATCCGATGGTAGCAGCTTTTTGGCACGGCAGCGGCAACAATAGGGTGAATGATTAATGCTATAGGTGTATGGATTTATAGGTGCCGTGATGGAAGGCAGTGAGATATCATGTTTTTAAAAAGGCTTCCTGTGGCAATTCGGACACCTGCACTTAGCCCCATTGATAGGGATATCTTAATTTAATATGGAAAGAATTTATGCGACTCCATTTATACTACACTGTTTTTTATTTTTCCGTATGAATGATTCAAAAGTAAGGAAAGAAATATTCATAAGTTGAGTTTGTGCATAAGAAAAGAAATATGCAGGGATCAATTTTCTCTCTTAATTGTGCATGTCTTGATGTTACAGTTAGCCCCTTGATTGGTCGATAGGGATATCTTGATTTATTTAGTATAGAAAGAATTTATATTACTTATTTTATACCCCTCCATTTATACTACTTTTATTTTCCATTGTGCTTAAGGAAAGAAATATGCGGGATTAATTTTCTGCCTTATTGTGCTCGTGAGGGTGCTCCATCGGGTACACCGGGTGGGTATGTAGAAGCTTTGGTGAATTTTTATTTTATTTTTGAGTGGAAATATTTTCCTTCTATCATAAATTGAATAGCAAAACCCTTTTCATCCAACCTTTTGGTCTGGCAAGTGGAACATCCATGAGGGTTATGGTGGGTTTAATCTTGGTGAGAATTAGTTTCATTCTTTCGACTTTTATAGTATAGTGATAGAATTTTTGGCTTCTATATTCTCCTAATTATTAAATTAATTGAAGGTTAATGTGAATCACCATTTGTGCCCTAAATGATATTGGATACAAATTTCTTATTAAATGCTTCGAATCCAAGAATTTTGTTGGTAGAGTACCAATCCAAATACTCGGCTAGGCTTAGCAAAAGGCAAATAAACTGTAGAATGAATGAAAGCAAAAAGGACAAATTGCAAGCTACCCTTGTTTTGAAGTCCAACTACATGTTTGCCCTTATTTTTTTAATTTAGCATGTTTACCCCTATTTTTAGTCTTCCAATTGCATGGTTGCCCCTAAAACGTGCAATTTGACCTCAAAACAGGGGTTGCATATTGGAGGACGGGATTAGTAGCTCCAAAATCTAAAGGATAGTTTGGGAGATCGCGCGGACCGGTGGTGACGATGCATTGTGGGCGGCAATAGCGTCGCTTAGGTGGATAATGAGGTGGGGGCGCTCTTTGTAGATTTGGATGCAGGGAGAGAGCGGTGGGTAGGAGAGGGGAAGGACGAGGGAGATTTAGGACGAAGGGATTATGAGACTGAGCTTTATTAGGAGAACCCTCTCCCCTAGGGGCTTCTATTTCTAGCACGCGCGACTGGCCGTGCTGTCGTTGCAGAAGACCACCGGCTGCTGCTCCCCCACCATCCACCGCATCTCCTCGGCTCTAGCGCCGCTCCGTCACCTCTGCCTCCATTTCGTCACCTCTGCCGCCGTCCTCCACCGTTGTCGTCGCTAATCTTGACGCGATTTCACCTCCGGACCGAGCTCTCCCACCATTGTTCCCGCCAGCCTCCATCTCGCACTGACCGCCTGCCTCACCACCGTCTCGATCAGCCCCACAGCAGGTCCAGCGACCACCTGACGACCCTCTATATATTCCTACCATGGAACTCAGCAACCCCCAAACCCTAACCACCCTAAATAGACGGTCGTGCACGATAATTTTTTTTTGAAAAAAAAAGCGCACGGTGAATAGATTTCCGGTCTATCCCTATCCACTTTCAAAGAAAAAAAAAACCCTCCTAATTAATGGGCGTGTTTGGATTCAAGGGCTAGAGTTATTTTTAGCCTAAAATAGCCTAAAATAGCTCAAAATCTCCGAACATGAGGGCTAATTCTTTGCTATTTGCAAATAGTCTACCTCAAAAAACTATCCCACCCAAGAGGTGATTATTTGAGCTATTTTAGGTGGGGCCCACCATAGCAAGAGATGTAATAGAGCTCCAATGATTGGGAAAATATGCTTTAAAGGCTAAATAGCTCTTGGATCCAAACATATTAAGAGTTATTTTATTGGAGGGCTATTTGCTTGAGCTAATTAGCTCTAATCTTTTGGATCCAAACACGACCAATGTGTGTTCATCGCTAGGCACGTGCGCCACATCACGGCTTCATCCCTGGAAAGAAAGAACCTGTCCAGCGGCACCTGGGCCTGGCTGACCCACTTCAATCCCGCCCATAGGTCGGCAGCCCTCCCCGACCGTTGGCGTTCAAACGCGTCAACCCGACCGTTACGCCCATAAAAAAACACCCCAAATTCCCCTGCGCGCCCGCACGGATTCCCCTTCCTCCGCCCCACACTGCCTGCTGCTGCCCACATCCCACCATGCTCTGCTCCGCCTCTGCTCCTCGTGTTCACAAAACCCAGCTCGCATTAAACCGCTCGCGCGCGCCCCACATCACCTCCCATGACCCGGATTCCTCCCTCCACCACCTATGGCCACCGCTGCCCTCCGCTTGCTGCCGCTCCTCCTGCTGCTGACGCTCCCGGCGCCGCCCGCCGCCGCCGCCGCGGCTGCCTTGGAGACGGCATCGTCGGTGGCGGCGGCGGCGGCGGCGGCGGCGGCGGCCAAGAACGTGAGCATCGACTCCGCGACGCTGTCCTTGGCGGACCTCACGCTGCTGGGTGACTCCTTCCTTCCCGCAACGGCTCCGTCGGGCTCACGCGGGAGACCGGCGTGCCGTCCTCCAGCGCCGGCTCCGTCCTCTGCACCCAGCCCGTCGCGTTCCGGGGCGGGGCAGCCACCACCAACGCCACCGCCGTCGCGTCGTTCGCCGTAAAATTCTCCTTCGTCATCGCCAACCCCAACGCGGGCGCCGCGGGGGGCGACGGCATCGCCTTCTTCGTCTCCCCCGGCCGCGCCACGCTCGGCACCACCGGCGGCTACCTCGGCCTATTCAACTCCTCCGGCGGCCCCGCCAAGAACGGGTCCGCCATCGTCGCCGTCGAGTTCGACACCATGGCCAACCCGGAGTTCGCGGACCCCAGCGACAACCACGTCGGGCTGGACCTCGGCTCGCCGGTGTCCGCCGCCGCGGCCGACCTCGCCGCCTCCGGGATCGACCTCAAGAGCGGCAAACTCACCACGGCCTGGATCGACTATCGCAGCGCCGACCGCCGCCTGGAGGTGTTCCTCAGCTACGCGACGGCCGCCAAGCCGAAGCGCCCGGTCCTCTCCGTCGCCGTCGACCTCTCGCCGTACCTCAATGGGCAGATGTACGTCGGCTTCTCGGCGTCCACGGAGGGGAGCACCCAGCAGCACATCATCAAGGAGTGGACCTTCCAGACGTTCGGCTTCCCGTCCACGGCCTACGCCTCCTCGTTCGAGTCGAACGCCACCAGCAACACATCGGAGCAGGCCGTGCCGGTCTCCACCGCCCCACACAAGAGGGTCGGGCTCGCGCTCGGCATCCTCGGCCCCGTTTGCGCTCGCCGTCGCCTTCGTGTTCTTCGCCTGGGTGTCCATCAAGAAGCTCATCGAGCTCACCGCCAGGAACGACGGCGCCTTCTCGCCGGAGCTGCTCAAGGGCCCGAGGAAGTTCAGCTACAAGGAGCTGAGCGCGGCCACCAGAGGGTTCCACGCGAGCCGGGTCGTCGGCAAGGGCGCGTTCGGGACGGTGTACAAGGCCGCCATGCCGGGCGCGGCGACGACCACCTACGCCGTGAAGCGGTCGACGCAGGCGCACCAGAGCCGGAGCGAGTTCGTCGCCGAGCTCTCCGTCATCGCCTGCCTCCGCCACAAGAACCTCGTCCAGCTCGAGGGCTGGTGCGACGACAAGGGCGAGCTGCTGCTCGTGTACGAGTACATGCCCAACGGCAGCCTCGACAAGGCGCTCTACGGCGAGCCGTGCACGCTGTCGTGGCCGCAGCGGTACACGGTCGCCGCCGGCATCGCGTCCGTGCTGTCGTACCTCCACCAGGAGTGCGAGCAGCGCGTGATCCACCGCGACATCAAGACCAGCAACATCCTGCTCGACGGCAACCTGAGCCCGCGCCTCGGCGACTTCGGGCTCGCCAGGCTCATGGACCACAACAAGAGCCCCGTGTCCACGCTCACCGCGGGGACCATGGGCTACCCTCGCGCCGGAGTACCTGCAGTCCGGCAAGGCCACGGAGCAGACCGACGTGTTCAGCTACGGCGTGGTGGTCCTCGAGGTGTGCTGCGGGAGGCGGCCCATCGACAAGGACGAGAGCGGCGGCAGCAAGAACGTGAACCTGGTGGACTGGGTGTGGCGCCTCCACGGCGAGGACAAGCTCATCGAGGCCGCTGATGCGCGGCTGGCTGGCGAGTTCGACCATGACGAGATGCTGCGGCTGCTGCTCGTGGGGCTGAGCTGCGCGAACCCCAACTGCGAGGAGCGGCCCGCGATGCGGCGTGTGGTGCAGATCCTGAACCGAGAGGCAGAGCCAGCGCCCGTGCCGCGCAAGAAGCCGCTGCTGGTGTTTCAGCTCCAGTGCGTCCATGAAAGCTGCAGGAGATCGCCTTCTCCTGTGGTGACGACGTCCGAGGTGGCTACTCGGTCGCCAATCCGACGTCCCCAAAGTCGGAGGGAGCTGACATTGAACGTTGACACGAAGCAGATGATACGAATTATACTACTACAGATTTGTTGGTTTGGTGTGTTCATAAGGGGAATATAGGTAATAATCCCCCACTGCCGCATAGGTCTTGAAGTGCCTAGGCAACTGCAGGTCATCTACCAATGTCGGAGGGAGCTGACATTGCTGAAGGCTGATACCAAAGATCAGTGTACTGATAGTGAATTACTACCGGTGTGATTCCTATATGTATTTGTGATGTGTTTATGAGGAGGAATATAGGTAATAATCCCCCTGTTGTATGATTGTTGTGTTGCTGAATAATCGAATCATCTTACCACTAACGTCGTGTTTCTGCAGATTTCAGACATCTTGTCTAGCTATTGTCAGTGCATCTTCTGTGTCAGGAAGCGTTAAAATGCCTGAGAATTTGCACAATCAGTGCCAGAGATGGATCAGTGGCAAATGCAAGCTTTGCAACTGTCGATCTGATAAGTTTCGCAGCATGGCTCCTAGTTCTTTGTCAGGCCTGAGATGCTCGATTAAGGGCAGCCGATGCACGAACACTTCATGATCAGACATAGGCCTCTTATTTTCAGGTTGATCTCCTGCCGTCGCACTCAGTGAAGGACCACAAACTCTTTTTTTTTTTTGGGGGGGGGGGGGGCATTAACTTCTTCATTCATTCATCGAAATGATTACAATCATCTTGCAAAACATGCAAAAGAAACTAGCAGGGACATTCGCCCAAACTCAGAAGGCGGACCTGAATATGACCGCTGGCGGAGAGTTCTTCATGCAATCACGCTTACTTGAAGCAGAGGAAGACAAGTGCGATTGTCTACTGAATCACCCACATGGATGTTGCTGGATTTGGGCAGGCTGAATATCACATTGCCTTTTCTGTCGCTCATGGGCTGTCATACTACGCAACGGAGCATCTAGGCCGCCGGAGTGGACAGCAAATATATGTCCGTGGATCCTATGTATCTTTCTAAAAATATTTTGTTATTTCTATAGACCTAAATTTGGTGAACTTTTGAGCCCTGATTGGGGCCACATCACCTCCAAAGCTCGACCCTTGGATCTTGCATCTATGGTGTAAACCAGCGCGCACGGGTCAGCGTTCCTCGGCTATCTTCCCGAAGCTTCGAGCCAGGCGGCGGCGTTCCCGTCGCGAGTCGCGGCGCGCGGCCATCCTTCCCCGCTGCTCCTCCCACCAGGCCACCACTCCATCAGCCAGCTGTGGCTGTGGCTTCTTCCACGCTCAAATCGAGCAAGCTCTGCTGTTGTCTCATGCCACGCCATCAGCCGCCGGACTCTAATCATGGCTCACCTTTGGGGTTGACCCCGCAGCCGCTGCGGAGCTCAGATGCGACGGAGATGAAGTCACTGCTGAACTTGGCGGCAAGGAAGCCCCTGACCTCCTGCAGCTCCGGCAGGCCCCCGCACCTTGCGGTGGCGTACAGGAGCCCCGCTGCCGCCTCCCGCAGCTCCTCGGGCACTCCGTGCACGCATCGACGAGCGTCGCCTGCTCGGCAACAAGGCCGCAGTAGGCCTCGAGCACGGCGAGCGCGTCCTTCTCCCGGACGGCGTGCTGGCTCGTGCGAGCGTGCGGTTGGGCCGCCCCAGGCAGAGCAGCTGTTCAACTTCTGTTCGGCTAGCATCAAGTTAAGTTATGTTTGTAATCTGTTTTTTTCTTAATAAAATATGTGCTAAAACACGTTCGCGAAAAAAATGAATACTCTCCTACGATTATTATCTGAACTACATAGTCCACAGTAGGTTCTAAAACTAAGCCTTCACATGCATGACATGACTGCCATTGAAAATTAGTATATTCATATAATTATTATCCTAACTACATAATGCACAATAAGATATGAAACTGTAACTTGTATTTGCATAACATGCCTTATGAAGTAACTGTCATTGAAAATGAGACTGATATGGACTCTACATAGATCTAGCTAGCACATATGTCTGTAACTATCTGCCCATATATAAATTACATGATTTCTGAAGGTTTGATTAAGTTAGAGAGAAGCATAATACGTTACTTATCTGCATAGTACTAGGTTACTGCACTAGAGCTCTTCTGATCAAAGTTACTGCATGGTTGATGAGCTCCTGTACATAGGGTTTAATAAGTATAAAAAAGCTATATAATGATAGTCTTTGATGAGAAATGGGCATATACACATTTTCACAGCAAATGGAAAGGCCTGTAGTTGCATTGCTACCTAATAATTTCCTAATCATGCTTAAGGCAGATTGTACGTAATTTAGAGAGAGAGGAAAAGCTGGATCTATTAACTTCATCTTCTCAAAAGCCCTGCTATAGGTGAACCTGCATAAAGGAAACTTTCTATTATACTCACCTGAGCAAACTTGTTAATCAGACACATACTACTGCCGCTAAATTAGATAGAGACATAATACAATCATAATGGATATCCAAAGATTTGGAGCTAAGGGTCGGCCTTTCTCGAGAGTTGACAACTTCAGCCTTCAGTTGCATGGTACATCACGCTTAGTAGTATTTCTTGGTGTTTTACTTTGTTAGGCTTGCATACGACCAAAAAAAAAAGATAGCAACAGGAGAGCGATTTCTTTGGTATTCCACAGATAGAGGATTTCTGCTATTATAAAAATAGCAAATGCATGGAGAGTGGATCTAGTAGGTATTCGGAGATCTTTTTGGATAATTTACAGAATGTGACCTGCTGCACTCCTACGAGAAAATAGGAGATCCATAACCATAGCGTCTATTATGTTTCTTTGAAAGAACTTTTAGTCCACCAAATAGATCAAGTATATTAACATCAATGGGTTCGAAGCCCCAAACTACACTACGCGATAGATATATTTATGCTCAAAGCAGTGCGCGGTGACGCCGCGCACATGTTTCTAGTCCATCTTCTAATGTTGGAGATTTTTCCAACATCCAACTCTTATCCACCATTAGATCCAATTCTGCCCGAATGGGCGGCAATATATGTCTGGTGGTCTTCTGGAATTTTTTTTTGTTATTCATCTTTCAATATTGAAGATTCGTGCAACTCTTGCCCATCGTTGGATTCTAATTCTGATTTTGCGGGCAGGATGCTTGCACATGTACATAGGACACGTGTCATTTTATGGTTGGCTCTAGTGGGTGGAGGTTGCTCTTGTATTCAAATTTTAAACATCTTTCTCTCTCAAACAGTAAATCTATTTGCGGACGGGCCAGTGGCCCAGTGGCAAGCTCCCCGTCGTGGGAGGCAGCCGGCGGGGGTTTGAACCCCCGCACCGCACTTGGCCGGGATTATCTCGGATTTTCTTCTTGAAGCCTCAAGCGTCTGTAGATCATAATGGGATGGCGTGGCTGTCACTTGCATTCAGTAGGTGTGTATATAGGTTGTAGTTTCTAGTTAATAGGGAGTGTGTGTGGTGTGAGTTCAGATACTACAACCTATACCTAAGATTAGACTAAAAAACTGCAAATCTATTTTTAAATCCGTTCAAACTATTGTGTTGTCTAGAATTAATCCAACACAATGAGATCCAATATGAATATATTTTCTCTTTTTAATCTGTAATTAAGCTCGTAATTGGTATTTCTCTTCATAAAAACTCTAAATTTGATGATTCTTTTTTTCTATTTTTTTAAAAATCGGGATCTTTTATTTAATGACATTTGTTTGTCTAATTGTTATTTCTTGGACTTTTATTATTTGGCTTATATTCTTACACCTAAGTAGAGAATAAAGAAACATGTTTTTTGTTATTTTCTCATATAACATAGGGGTGTGTTCAAATTTGAGGTGCGTTATTACGCATAACTAGAATATGATGTGGTAATATGTGTAATAATAAAGCGACAAGTTCCATTGGGGTGCAGCTTCTTTTGTGAAAACTAAAGCGACAAATATGTGTAACATAAACATATGGCCAGCTACATTACGTGCCAAACACATGTATGGTTCATCTTTCTCTTTTTTTGATCCCTAAATAAATTTGTAATTGCTATTTCTCCATAATATGAACTTCAAAATCGATTGTTCTTTTCTTTGAATTTCTAAATCATGATCTTTCATTTAATGATATTTGTTTATATGTTAATTACTGTTTCTTATGTTCTTTTGCATATATATCTTTTCTTCCACCCAAATAGACAAAATAGAAAAATTATATTTATGCATAAAAATTAGTGATGCATTTTCTAATAATATAGTAAAACATATGATTGTGTACAATTTAAGGTGCATATGAGTTCAAAAAAT